>NC_139521.1:8146085-8168585 GCF_947247035.1 Vipera ursinii
GCATAACTGTGCTTTGAATTCTTCACTGGACATTATTCTGCCCCTTTGATTCAAGTACCCATTTATGTCCCAAAGCAGCCAAGCTCCTGGCTTCAAAAACTGTCCGGAACAACACTCTGGAACAGGGCTTTTCAACTAGTGGTACGGGTACCACCTGTGGTACATTGGCACCTGCCAGGTGGTACGCGGCCATCCTAGAAAAGCGGTAGCAGAGGAGGGGAATGAGCTGAACCGGGGGTAGCACCGCACAAGCCTGAGCGAGAGACGGCTGGAGCTGCAGGGCTGTCAGGGCTCAGCGGAAGCGCCAGGATCAGCACCAGGCTCCAGCTGGAGCTCGGCACCAATCCCGGCGCTTCTGCTGAGCCCAGAAGAAGCGCCGATCAGCTGGAATCTTGCAGCATCTCCAGGGTCTTGTGATTTACATTCAGATGCTTGGCAAATGATTCATATTTATGACGGTCACAGTGTCCCAGGGTCATGTGAAGTGAACAAAACCTGCTGCAAGCACCCAGGAGGGGGGGAATAAAAACCAAACATCCCCTCCCCCCCACCCCCGCTGCCAATTCTCAACAGAAAATGCTCACAACAATGAAAACCTCGGACAGGAGGAAGAGTGCGGCCGGCCGGGCAGGCGTCTTGCTCGGCTGTGGCTTGGGGGAGCACTTTTTTCAGTGCCATTGTAACTTCGAACAGTAACTAAGCGAACTGTTGTAAGTCGAGGACTGCCTGTACTTCATCACTTTTTTCCTTTTTTTTTTTTTTGGTTATCAAGTTTTTGACACTTTGCCAGGCGACTGGTGGTACTCGGATGTTGCCATATCCTAAAAGTGGTACAGTGGGTGAAAAGGTTGAAAAGCTCTGGAACACTGCAAAGAATAAGAATAGAATAGAGCTGGAAGGGACCCCGGAGGTCTTCTAGTCCAGCCCCCTGCTCAAGCAGGAGAACCTACACCATCTCGGACATGTGATTGTCTAGTCTTTTCTTAAAAACCTCCAGTGATGGAGCGCCCACGAGCTGTTCTGCTGTTCTGCTGGTTAATTGTCCTCACTGTCAGGAAGTTTCTCCTTAATTCCAGGTTGCTTCTCTCCTTGATCAGTTCCCAACCATTGTTTCTCGTCCTTCCCACAAGAAAGGGTTATGGCCTAGCACTTAAAAAGTAACTCCCAATGTGACAAGGTTGAAGTTGCTAACCCTTTTCAGATCCTGTCCGTGTGTGCATGCCCCCCCCATTTTTGTCAATCCTATTCGTGTGAGCAACACACCTTTCCTCAAAGCGTTAAAGGGGCTGTACTCCTACACTACTCAGCAAGTCTTTCCAATTAATGCCGTGTGTGTGTGTGTGTGTGGCCACAGCCACCTCATAGGCAATCCCTCGAGAAGTACTATGTGTAGTTGCAGGCAGGCAACGGGAATCATCTTTAAAAGCAGCCACTTTCATGGGACGCAGCTGCTTTAAATGATTTAAATTAGAGCACTTGGCAAACTTTTGCTGAACGCTCCACATAGTTCTAATGTGTGATCCAGTGAAGCAAAAGCACTTTTAAATACCTTTGTCATGGTTCCGATAAATGAGACAATTCAAACAAATTGCAGGCCTATTATTTATCTAAAAAGTCTTAGTAATGAAACGAAACATCGGCGCTCATGGAGGGGATGCCAGAATCTGAAATCTCCTCTCCCCCCACCAAACCCATCGTAACACACAAACAATCCCCGCCCTTATCTACCCATCATAAATCACATTATCCAATTAGTTTTACATATGAGGTTTCACATCCCATTCTGTACGCGGGCTTTTCCAATCTTCTCACAACATCCGGGTAGATGTCCTCCCCCCCCCCAAATGAAGCAATTAAAGTAACAGGCTGTCTCTTATATTGTCAGTGCAAAAACATGTCAATGTTTGCTACATTGACAACCTTGACATTTGCTCTAAATCAATTATAGTTAGGCCTCTGTTCGGTCTCCCTTTGTGGATGGCTGAACCTGTTCCATACACATCTCTCTTCTAGTACAAGGTTGTTCCTGAACCTTAACATTTTTGAATTCATATTCCAACTGAAACTGCCAGGATACCAAATAAACATCAGATTCCTCTGTAGTTGACCTACCTTAGTGACCTCCTAGGCAACTGTCACACACAATTTTTAACTTTAGGGATAGCAATGACAGGTTACTTACCGTACATTGAAAAGCCATGGAAAGGAATGACACCTAAAGGGGGGGGGGGAAAAACCACACTCCATTTACTGTCAAAATAGTATGCGTTTTCAGAAACAGGAAACCTGGAAAGAAAATTCCAGCTTCCTACCACAATTAAAGTTAGAAGGACAGGCTCAGATGCCATCTGTGGCGCTTTTGCTACACAGGACGGGATAACGTCAGGGCATTTATTGTAAATTATGTTGGTAGCAAATACTGGAAGTTTTTAAGAAGAGATTGGACATACTGCTGAAATGGTATAGGGTTTCCTGCCTGAGCAGGGGGTTGGACTAGAAGACCTCCAAGGTCCCTTCCAACTCTGTTATTCTATTCTATTCTGTTCTATTCTATTCTGTTCTGTTCTGTTCTATTCTATTCTTCATTCCATTATTCTATTCTATTCTATTCTTCATTCCATTATTCTATTCTATTCTATTCTATTCTATTCTATTCTATTCTATTCTATTCTATTCTATTCTATTCTTCATTCCATTATTCTATTCTTTCTATTCTATTCTTCATTCCATTTTTCTATTCTATTCTATTCTACTCTATTCTATTCTATTCTTCATTCTATTCTATTCTATTTTATTCTATTCTATTCTTCATTCCATTTTTTTATTCTATTCTATTCTATTCTATTCTATTCTATTCTTCATTCCATTCTATTCTATTCATTCCATTATTCTATTCTATTCTATTCTATTCTATTCTATTCTATTCTATTCTATTCTATTCTATTCTATTCTATTCTATTCTATTCTATTCTTTTATAATGTACTTTCCCTGGATGGATTAGAGGGGATTTCCTGCGCACAGCCTAAAGAACTGAACAAATTCAAGAATGTGTGCATTTGATCCTTGTTCTTCCTTGGCTAATTAAAGCAGCCACAAATTGCCTTGTGACAAAATACTTCATCAACAGGCTGAAGGGTGCAGCATGTGCTGCTTTAGATGAAGATCTATTTCTAGTCAACCTTTAGGAGGCTGTACTGTGGCAAGATCTTTCTTTCTTGAGACACCCCCCCCAACCATAACCAGTGTCAAGTTTGCTATTTCTCAGCAAATTACTTCAACATGTAGTCATCCTTAGCACCAAGAATTTTTGGGTGAAAGGGATTATCTAGGATCTATTTCAGCTTGGCTTGAAGCCTGGTTTAGAACAGCTTACATAATAATGATAATAATTTTTTTTTTAAAAAAAGCAGTTGCTCCTTTGTGACTTACACATTTTTTTTTACAAAAAAAAGAAGAAGAAGAAGAAGAAGGAGGAGGAGGAGGAGGAGGAGGAGGAGGAGGAGAAGAAGAAGAAGAAGAAGAAGAAGAAGAAGAAGAAGAAGAAGAAGAAGAAGAAGAAGAAGAAGAAGAAGAAGAAGAAGAAGAAGAAGAAGAAGAAGAAGAAGAAGAAGAAGAAGAAGAAGAAGAAGCAGCAGCTGATGGGGAAGAAAATCAAACAATCCAGCACCGGTTCTTTAAACTTCTGAGCCTGCTTCTGTATGGCCAAAAACCCTTGGAATGCTTCAAAGCAACAACAACAAAAAAAGCTCTGCCAACTTTTTGAACAGTTGTTATTTCTTCTCACCCAAAGTACAAAAACACCATTTAAAAGAACCCACTTTTAAAAATGGTTGTAGTTCCCCCTGTTCCCACTAGAGGGGGCAACAGTATAACTTCTTTACCATTTGGCGGATAAAACACAGCATATTGTTCCATTCCAAGTTTTCCTACGTGGGGAAACAGAAATAACAAACCGAGAATCAGATAACCAGCAAGAGAATGCAAGGTTTTCCATATGAAAAATGTAAGAGTGACAAATTGGGAGTGAAATTCAGAGGGCAGGAAAAGAATAACCAAAATAACAAATCATATAGAGCGGTTAAAACGCGAGTAGTCCTCAGCTTACAAAATGTATGTTGTTAAGGGAGAAACTTGTTAAAGAGAGTTCTTCCCCATTTGATGACTTTTCTGGCCACGTTTATGAAGTGAATTACTGCAGTTGTTAAATTAGTAACGCGGTTGCTGAGAGAAGCTGGATTCCCCGTTGACTTTCCTTGTCAGAAAGTCGCAAAAGGGGGAATCACGTGACCCCGGGGCACTGCAACGGTCATTAAACGTGGGTCAGTCACCAAGCGTCTGAAATGTAAATCACACGATCAAGGGGATTGTACAACGGTCTTAAGTGTGAAAATTGGTCGTAGGTCACTTTTTCAAGTGCTGTTGTAATGTTGAACAGAACTACCTCAAAGTAATGATCTAAACCGAGGACCAACGATTAATCAACTTTATCTCAGCTATTATGCAGCATGGATTATACTTTGATAGTAACCAATACAATACCTTGAAAGTTTATTTCAAACCATGATTCTTCCAGAAGAATACTGGGATGTATTAAACTTGTTATCCTGCATACGAGTATATAAAAAACCACACCTACCTATGGCACAGTTCATCGAAAGCACATTTTTGCTCTTGTTTTTCTACTCTGTTTTGAAAGAGACGTATATCTGTATATTTTGTTAATTTTAAAATGAAAGAAACGGTGTTAAATATTAAAAGGTAAAGGTTCCCCCGCACATGCGTGCTAGTCGTTTCCAACTCTAGGGGACGGTGCTCATCTCCGTTTCAAAGCCGAAGAGCCAGCGCTTGTCCGAGGACGTCTCCGTGGTCCTGTGGCCGGCATGACTAGACGCCAAAGGCGCACGGAACGCTGTTACCTTCCCACCATAGTGGTCCCTATTTTTCTACTTGCATTTTTTACGTGCTTTCGAACTGCTAGGTTGGCAGAAGCTGGGACGAGTAACAGGTGCTCACTCACCCGCCAAACTGCCGACCTCCTGATCGACAAGCTCAGCGTCCTAACCCACTGAGCCACCGTGTCCCTTTTTGCTAAATATTACAGGTAAGCAAAATAGCTCATTTCAGGGAGGAGCAACTGAAAGCAGGAAAATGAGAAACGCACAGATAAGCTATTGCAGAAAGTGGGCTGAAATCTACAGGTGGTCCTCGACTTATCGCAGCTAGTTTAGCAACCATTCAAAGTTACAACGGCACTGAAAAAATGACTTATGACCATTCTTCACACTTACAATTGTAAGCATCCCCTTGGTCTTGTGATCAGAATTGGGATGCTTGGCAACCGGCTCATAATTTATAACAGCTGCAACTGGGGTCATGTGATCAGTTTTTTTACGGCCTTCTGACAAGCAAGGTCAATGGGGAAGCCGGATTCACTTAACGACCGGGTTACAAACTGAACAACTGCAATGAGTCACTTAACAGGTGTGGCAAGAAAAGGCATAAAAAAGCGGGGCAAAAGTCGCTTGACCACTGCCTCGCTTAGCCACAGAAATTTTGGGCTCAAATGCCGTAAGTCAAGGACTGCCTACCAACATTTCGGTAGGCAGAAATAATTTGGCAAGGCGCTGATTTTAGCCGTTTTCATTTTTTTTTAAAAGAAAAGAAAAGAAAAGAAATACAAGTAAATATTTTACTTCAGTGGTAGTTTCAGCAGCTGGATTACACAGAAGGGGGAGAAAAAAAAAGACTACATACTCCACCTTGCCGAAGATAGCAAGCATTCGTCATATTTTGGTAGACTATGACAGGGTTCTCCACCCTTGACAGCTTTACGACTGGTGGACTTCAACTCCCAGAATTCCTCAGCCAAGCTGTTCTTTGCAGCTATGATGGCTGAGGAATTCTGGGAGTTGAAGTCCACCAGTCATAAAGCTGTCAAGGTTGGAGACCCCTGGCCTATGAGATGCAAAGAAAGTGGATATATATATATATATATATATATATATATATATATATATATATATATATATATATATATATATATATATATATATATATATATATATATATATATATATAACTTTCTTTGCGCCTCATAGTCCAGGTGTATTTAAATGAAAAGTTTGGATATTTAAAGGGAATGAATTTTGAGAAAAAGAGAGTCCTCTGAATACTGAGGGGAAAGTAAGCTTTAATAAAAAGTTTGAACAGGTCATGTAATGACTTTGAAATGATTTTATAAATATAAAATAAGCTGATCTGAAAATATGCTATATGTTGATGTTATCGTGTGCATAAATACAAAAAAATGTTTATATTCAACCTGGTATGTACTGAAAATATTACGAACTATACCTGTTTAATGTAGACAAAAAAGAAAATATCATTGGAAGAAGAAGGGAGGATCAAGAAATATATTACCAACTAACATATTGATTAATTGTAGAAAATACTGTTACTGTTTTGAATGTTATGAACCTAGGCAACAAACACACTGTTCACAAAGCATTGAAGATCGTTATTGTAAAGAATTTATATATATATATATATATATATATATATATATATATATATATATATATATATATATATGTATATGAAAGAAAATGGTAATTAAAAGAATTTGACGTCATGGACCAGGGACGTCAAGGTTTTAACGTTCTCCAATCCTTGTTCGGGGAAGATTTTCAAGTCACATTTATAAAATATTCTCTCTCTTCAGCGTCTCTGTACAGCTTGAGCATTTCAAATAAATGTTTCTTTACCTCGAATGAATGATCTGGGTGGGGTAGCACTATTGTAGGCGAAGTGTTCCAACACTGAAGTGTCTCGAGAGAAACAAAGCAACACCTGCAGAAAACACAAATTTACCAGGAAGGTCTCTGTGAATAAGCTCACTTTTAACGGAACATCGCAAAATGACATTTTCCGCAAAGGGGAAGTTTCACCACACGGAAGGATAAGCAAAATGTTTAGATTGGTCTCGTCAAAACTGAATGATGGCTTTTGTGTTCCTGCAAAAAGGAACAGGTACGCTTCTTCCTATTTGGACTTCTAAGGAGATTTGTAAAATAAATAAAAAAAAATAACCTCCATTTTCCCTATTTTCTTAAGGCAGCGTTAGAGAAAACTCAAACTGGATCGCGGGCAAAGAGTTAACTCCCAGACAATTTTTCTACGTATGAACTCAACAAACCTACACACACGACTGCTCTTTTTAGTCTGCTGCTGCTGCCACACACACACACACACACAAAAAACAACCACACAAGTCTACAGCAAATTCATTTCCACGAGGGATAATTCTAATGTAGGACGTTACAGCTTATCTTTTTTTATTTTAAACAGAATTTTTCCAACTCCATGACAATGTTTCGCAATGTAGGCCCTGGTGCAGAGAGTATCTTTCCGTTTAATATTTGTATAAACAAAATCCTCTGAAAATTATATTTGTCAAAGAAAAGCAGAAAGGTCCTGAAAAACCATCCCGGGCTTCTGATAGAGGACAGAATAATTTTCTCTCAGAGATACGAACAACTTACTACTTTGCTGGTTAATATTGGGGGGTATTTTTTTCGGATGATAAAGCACCTTTATCTTAAATACACACTTTCAGCCTTACTTATCAGCCTCTGCTCCTATCCAAACTCTTAAAATATACCACAGCCAGCAAAGTAGTAATAAACAGGAAAAATTAAAAACTAGTTTATAAAAACCCACGTCAGCAGAAAGAGGAGAGGGAACAAAAGGGTTCAGACAGGTGTTGTTCCTGACTGCCACACAGATTGGGGGTGAAGGTAGAGATAATTTCCTATTTTTATTATTATTATTATTATTATTATTATTATTATTATTATTATTATTATTAATTATTATTATTATTTTCTTCCGTCCATCTTCAATCCTTGGGAAAAGCCTCCCGTTTTCTTGGCCAGGTTTCTCCAAAGTGGTTTGCCATTGCCTCCTTCCTAGGGCTGAGAGAAAGGGGCTGGCCCAGGGTCACCCAGAGAGGCTTTCTGCTTAAGGCAGGACCAAAACCTGTGGGCCTCCTGGTTTCTAGCCAAAACCACCGCGCCAACCTGGTTTCCCAATTCCTTACTACAGGCGGTCCTCGACTTACGACGACAACCGAGCCCACCGTAACGTCCCCACCTCAGAATTCTGAGCTACCCTTAATTATTTACTCTGAGAACGGAGAGAAGCTTGCCGTGCTCCGTGCCCTTTCCTACCTTTTTACGTTTCCGTTTTCCTTCTGCTTTGTTGCACAGGAACCCTAATTTAACTGTCACACAAAGTAGTAAGATTGTCAACAAATTGGCAGTGTAGAAACTTGCTCTTCAAAATCCTAGCTGTGGATTTTTCAAGAACTTGCTTCCTCCCTCTCTCCCTTGCTTCCCTCTCTCCCTCCCTCCTTCCCCCTTTTCCTTCCTTCCTCCCTCCCTTCCTTCATTCCCTCCTCTCTCCCTTCCTTCCCTCTCTCCCTCTTCCTCTTTCCTTCCTTCCTTCCATCCTTCCTCCCTCTCTCCCTTCCTTCCCTCTCTCCCTCCCTCCTTCCCTCCCTTTTCCTTCCTTCCTCCCTCCCTTCCTTCCTTCCCTCCTCTCTCCCTTCCTTCCCTCTCTCCCTCTTCCTCTTTCCTTCCTTCCTTCCATCCTTCCTCCCTCTCTCCCTTCCTTCCCTCTCTCCCTCCCTCCTTCCCTCCCTTTTCCTTCCTTCCTCCCTCCCTTCCTTCATTCCCTCCTCTCTCCCTTCCTTCCCTCTCCTTCTCCCTTTCCTTCCTTCCTTCCATCCTTCCTCCCTCTCTCCCTTCCTTCCTTCTCTCCCTCCCTCCTTCCCCCCGTTTTCCTTCCTTCCTCCCTCCCTTCCTTCATTCCCTCCTCTCTCCCTTCCTTCCCTCTCTCCCTCTCTCCCCCTTTCCTTCCTTCCTTCCATCCTTCCTCCCTCTCTCTTCCTTCCCTCTCCCTCTCTTTCCTTCCTTCCTTTTCCTTCCTTCCCTCTCCCTCCCTCCTTCCCCTTTTTCTTCCTTCCTCCCTCCCTCCCTTCATTCCCTCCTCTCTCCCTTCCCTCTCCTTCTCCCTTTCCTTCCTTCCTTCCATCCTTCCTCCCTCTCCCTTCCTTCCTTCTCTCCCTCCTTCCCCCCCTTCCTTCCTTCTCTCCCTCCCTCCTTCCCCCCTTTTCCTTCCTTCCTCCCTCCCTTCCTTCCTTCATTCCCTCCTCTCCCTTCCTTCCCTCTCTCCCTCTCCCTTTCCTTCCTTCCTTCCATCCTTCCTCCCTCTCTCCCTTCCTTCCCTCTCTCCCCCTTTCCTTCCTTCCTTCCTTCCTCTTCCTTCCTTCCCTCTCCCTCCCTCCTTCCCCCCTCTTTTCCTTCCTTCTTCCCTCCCTCCCTTCCTTCATTCCCTCCTCTCTCTTCCTTCCCTCTCTCCCTCCCTTTCCTTTCTTCCTCCCTCCCTCCCTCCCTTCCGTCCTTCCTTCCTCTCTCCCTTCCTTCCTCTCCCTCCCTCTCCCTTCCTTCTTTCCCTCCTTTTCATATCTTCCTTCCTTCTGTCCCTATCTCACTATCCTCCTTCCTCCCTCCCTCCCTCCCTCCCTCTCTCCCTCACATATTCCAACAGTAAGTAAATATCACATAATCAACGGATCTCCTTTGCTGGTTTGTAATCTTTTCTCTGGAAAGATTCTCTGTTCTCCAAAATCCTGTTCAGGTAGCCCTCAACTTTGCAACAGTTCATTTGGTGACCATTCAGAGTTACAAGGCCACTGAGAAGAAGCGACTGGTGGCCATTTTTCACCCACTGCAGCATCCCCCATGGTCCCATGCGCTTGGCAACTGGCGTGTATTTGACGGTTGCAGGGTGCCAAAGTCGCTCAAACCAATGGGGAAGCCAGATTCACTTAACTGAACAACTGCAGTGAATCACTTAACAAATTAGGGGACTGGAGGCTAAAACATACAAGGAACGGTTAGTAGAATTGGGTATGTCTAGTCCAGGGGTCGGCAACCTCGGCTCTTTTATGACTCGTGGACTTCAACTCCCAGAATTCCTGAGCCAGCTATGCTGGCTCAGGAATTCTGGGAGTTGAAGTCCACGAGTCATAAAAGAGCCGAGGTTGCCGACCCCTGGTCTAGTCTAATGAAGAGAAGGACCAGGGGGGACAGGATAGCAGTCTTCCAGTATCTCAGGGGCTGCCCCAAAGAGGAGGGAGTCAAGCTATTCTCCAAAGCACCTGAAGGGCAGGACAAGAGGCAGCGGATGGAAACTCATCAAGGAGAGAAGCAACCTTAGAACTTGGGAGAAATTTCCTGACAGTTAGAACAATTACGGTAATCAGTGGAACAACCTGCCTCTAGAAGTGGTGAATGCTCCAACACTGGAAGTTTTTAAAGAAGAGACTGGACAGCCATTGGTCTGAAATGGTATAGGCTTTCCTGCCTGAGCAGGAGGTTGGACTAGATGACCTCCAAGGTCCCGTCCAACTCTGTTGTTGTTGTTGTTGTTGTTAAAGTGTGGCAAGGAAGGTCATAAACTGGGGCAAAACGCACTTGACAAATGCCTCGCTTAGCAAAGGAAATTTGGGGCTGAATTGGGGTCCTAAGTAGAGGACTGCCTGTATAGCCTTAGGTTTGTTAAGATTATATCCACTAATCGTAGGCAAATAAAAGATTGCGGAACAACTGCCTTTCCCTGTGTCTTTGGCCTTGAGCCTGACACATGCAGACGCAGAGCAGACTTCACGAAATTATACACAAATGGGAAACGTTCTGTCCTCTTGGTGCATATCCAACAGCTATTTATATTATATATATATATATATATATATATATATATATATATATATATATATATATATATATATATCCATTATAAACAGTCCCAAAGAAACGAACATCTGACAGCATATCCTTATCGCTCGGAAGCAGAATTTGGCAATTAGGTCAGGAACCTGAGGATCTGTGTCTGCTACATAAGTTAACTCTGTTTGACCAGACAATTCTTTTCAGAAATGGTCGAAATAGCTTTTGTCTCTGCGATTAAAAAAAAAAACAAACACACACACACACACACACGACAAAACAGAACACAGGAAAGAATGTTCCACCTTCCGGTTCTGCCTGAGCTGCCTGGTTATTAACTCAACGCTAATGAGAATTTTACGAAATCCACCCTCCACGACTTCTGAAGGTAGAAAATTAAAGCAAGTTCACAAAAAGGCATCTTGGAGGTCTTTCTAGTCCAGAGGTCCCCCAACCTTTTGGGCGCCAGGGACCGGTTCCGTGGAGAGAGGTTTTTTCCCCCGGACCGGAGGGTGCGTGGTTTTGTGTGCTGCCTGCATACCACGGATGGGGCTTTGCTTGTTTGTGTGGACCGGTTGCTGGCATGCCAAGGCCCGGTCCTGGTCCATGGACTGGGGGTTGGGGACCCCTGTTCCAGTCCAACTCCCTGCACGAGTAGATCCTGTACCATTCCAGATAAGTGACTCTCCGATCTTTTCTTAAAAACCTCCAGTGATGGGGCACCCACAATGTCTGAAGGCAAACTATTCCATTGCTTTATTGTTCTCGCTGTCGGGAAATTTCTACTAGGTTGCTTCTCTCCTCGGTTAGTTTCCATCCGTTGCTTCTTCTTGCCCTGCCTTCAGGTGCTTTGGAGAATAGCTTGACTCCCTCTTCTTTGGGGCAGCCCCTGAGATATTGGAAGACTTCTATCATGTCCCCACTCGTCCTTCTCTTCATTAGACTAAGCCAGGGGTAGGCAACCTTGGCTCTTTTATGACTGGTGGACTTCAACTCCCAGAATTCCTGAGCCAGCCATGCTGAGGGGAAAGGGAGAGGTTTCCAAGCTGAGCCATGCTGGCTTAGGAATTCTGGGAGTTGAAGTCCACGAGTCATCAAAGAGCCAAGGGTTGCCTACCCCTGGCCTAGGCGTAGGCCGCTTTATGACTCGTGAACTTCAACTCCCAGAATTCCCCAGCCAGCCATGTTGAGGGGCAAGGGAGAGGTTTCCAAGCTGAGCCATGCTAGCTCAGGAATTCTGGGAGTTGAAGTCCACGAGTCATTAAAAGAACCAAGGTTGGCTACCCCGAGCCTAAACAGTCTCAGTTGCCATTCTTCTTAAGTTCTGTTGCCCAGTCCCCTAATCGTCTTTATTGCTCCTCTCAGCGCTCTGAGTCTCAACATCTTTTTTGTATCGTAGTCACCAAAACTAGAAACAGTACAGGTAGTCCTCAACTTACGACCACAATGGAGCCCCAAATTTATGCTTTACTTCAACTTGTCGCCACGTTCTCCCACCGACTCTTCTCCGTTCTCGGCCGATTATTCATAGCCCTCCTTTCTCTCTATCTGCCATCGATTCAAAGTTATGCAGAAGGCTATACAGGTAATCCTTGACTTACAGCCACAAGGGTGCCCAAAACTTTTGTTGCTAAGTGAGACATTTGTTTAAGTGAGTTTTGTCCCATTTTAGGACTTTTCTTGCCACCGTTGTTAAGGGATTCACTGTGGGTTGTTAAGTTAGTGACATGGTTGTTAAGTGAAGCTGGCTCCCCCTTGAGTTTGTTCGTCAGAAAATCGCAAAAGGGGATCACATGACCTCTGGGCACTGTGACGGTCATAAATGTGGGTCAGTCACCAAGCCTCTGAATGTAAATCACATGATCATAAGTGTGAAAAATGGTCGTAGGTCACTTTTTAAAGTGCTGTTGTAACACTGAACAGTCCTTAAACAAACTGTTGTGAGTCGAGAACTAGCTCAAAGTAATGATCTAAAATGAGGACCAATAATGAATCAACTTTATTTCAGCTATTATGCAACATGCACTAAACTGTGACAGTAACCATCACAGTATCTTAAAAAGTTTATTTCAAACAATGATTCTTCCAGAAGAACACTGGGCATCCCACCAGGCTCAAGGTTGACTCAGCCTTCCATCCTTCTGAGGTAGGTAAAATGAGGACCCAGATTGTTGGGGGCAATAAGCTGACTTTGTAATAATGCCGCTTGGGGGCCCCCCCGAAGGCCCTAATAATAAGCAGGCATGTACACAGAATGAAGGCTATTGCTAAGCACATTGGTTTGTGCTTAAATTGTAAGCCGCCCTGAGTCTTCGGGGAAGGGCGGGATATAAATGGGATTTAAAATAAAATAAATAAATAAATAAATAAATTTATTATCCTGCATACAGGTATAATAAGTAACTCTTTTTGACCAGACAATTCCTTTTCAGTTTTGTAACTTCAAACGGTTGCTAAGCGAACCATTGTAAACGGAGAACTACCTCTATTCCAAGTGTGGTCTCACCAGAGCAGTATAAAGCGGTATCGTACTAACACTTTACGTGATCTTGATACTATCCTTCTGTTGATGCAGCTTACAGGTTGCACCGGGTTCCCCGTCAGCTGGTTCTCTTTAATTTCTCTTAAGGTGATTTGAAAGCTGCATTTGGTGTCACCGGCAGCTATCCAATTCCTTGCAAAGATTAGATCTTCATAGGTCTAGCTATGAAGACCTAGGACTGTTTCATCTGTGAAGCCGACCTACAAATATCAAATGCTGGCTAGGCAGAAGGTGACGCCCACTCCGTCCCTATGGAATGCCTAGCCTGGCACATGTACAAAAACGTCATCCTGGTGTTTTACAGCTTGGGTAATGCAGCTTTCTTTTATTTAAATACATAGAGGTTTCGGTCTATTATTCTTAGGGCTGTGGTTTTAAGTAAGATAGCATCTTGGAATATGGCAAGCCTTTATTTTGCAAGCTCTCTTCACTGCAAGGCAAGTAGGCAAATAGCTTAACGATGCCTGTGCTTTATTCTCAGAATATACCAAATACTCTTTATCGGCTGAGCTGATAAGGAATGCTTATCTGATGCAGCTACAAAGACAAAAAAAAACAAAAACCACCCACTCTCAACAGCTTTGACTAATTGAGCTGAAAGTAACCTTGAAAATGAGATGCTAATCCCATGACATTTATACTGACATTATAATCAAATGTGCTTAGCAAATTTGCAAATGTGATAACCCTTCATTACCAGAGATTTAAAAGAAGCAACGTAGACAACTACAAGCACACACACACACAGCTTCCTTTTCAGTAGAAACAAAGGTAATAATATATCATGGAGGCATAAATTATGGGTGCCTTTCCAAGAGTCATAGTAATAAATTCTATTACATATTATAGGTTTACTTCTTTTATATATGCCCAAGACTGGGCACGCCAGATATTTGTTGGTTCCCTTTATCTTTAAATCATCTTTAAATGTTTAAAACTTGTATTATTATTTTTTTCCTGATGCCCTTTCCAGAAGAACACCTAAAAGTTTATTTATTGTACAGGGGCCTTTAATTTTAATTTTATCTTAACTTCTGTATTTATTGTATGTTATTGTTGTTAGCCGCCCTGAGTCCTTCGGGAGATAGGGCGGCATATAAGTCCCAATAATAAAATAAATAAATAAATAAATAAATAAAAGGACCCAAATTTCTCCTTAATGCCACCTTTTCTTCAAAAGCCATGGCTACTGCTCATTAATCTTCACTGCAAACAAAAGCCACGCTTAGAATAACTGCAGCTATAATGCTTCACGTACCAACACCCCCCCCCCGTTTTCTTTTATTTATTTAAGAAAATTGATAGGGCCACCCCACTCACTCTCAATGACTCTAGGTCAGGGGTCCCCCACCTTATGGGCCGTGGTACTGAGCTCCGGGCTCTTGGCCAGCGGGCCACGGAAATGGCTGGCCGGGCCACGCATCTGTGGGTGTGCATTCCCCCTCACTCGCGCTAGGGCCCACGGTCCCGTTTGCGCACGCACCGGGGCACACATGGGGATGCTAGCGCGCTGTATGTGTGTGTGCATGCCCCATTTGCGCATGCACGAACAGGCCGCTAGCGCATGTGTGTGCGCGCGCGGGGCCACGTTTGGCATGCGCATGGCTCCAGCGCATGCACAAACAGGGCCGCTAGTACTGCAGCGGTGGAAGTGGGCCTCCTTGCGTGCATGCAGGCGCATGCACGCAGTAATTTGGAAGCTGCTCTCCCCTCCATGCCGCGAGCCTGGAAAGGTTGGAGAACTCTGCGCTAGGTGGCTTACAAGGATAAAAACCCAAAAACAAAAAAAAGCAATAACCCCTACCTCATTGACAAGCCATGATGGGTTTCCTCCCTCACTGGGGTCCACAAGCCTATTGGCAAAGCCAGGTCTTCAGAGATGTAAGTGGGGGCCAATCTTATGTCTGGAGGGATGATGTTCTACAGCAGGGGTCCCCAACCTCCGGCCTGCAGCCCACTACAATCCCCTCTCCAGAAAAGTTTTTTTTTTGGGGGGGGGGGAAGCCTTTCTTCTCGGTCTCACTAGATCAGGGGTCTTCAAACTTGGCCCTTTTCTGACTTGTGGACTTCAACTCCCAGAATTCTGGCTGAGGAATCCTGGGAGTTGAAGTCCACAAGTCAGAAAAGGGCCAAGTTCGAAGACCCCTGGTCTGGATGCAAGCCGGCAGTTTCATCAAAATGGCCGACTGAGGAATCCTGGGAGTTGAAGTTCACAAGTCAGAAAAGGGCCAAGTTCGAAGACCCCTGGCCTGGATGCAAGCCCGCAGTTTCATCAAAATGGCCGACTGAGGAATTCTGGGAGTTGAAGTCCACAAGTCATAAAAGGGCCAAGTTCGAAGACCCCTGGTCTGGATGCAAGCCCGCAATTTCATCAAAATGGCCGACTGAGGAATTCTGAGTGTTGAAGTCCACAAGTCATAAAAGGGCCAAGTTCGAAGACCCCTGCCCTAGAGGGACATCCTTAGAAGGAGGGAATGTTTAACACTTCCTGCCTCCCTGTTTGTTTGGTTTTTTTCTTTGTTAGTATGTTTTGATTTTGTTGCCCTTATCATGCCCCTCCTTCTTTTTCCTGTTAGGTTTCATTCACGAAAAATTTAACCAACCACCTTGAGTAATGTGCCCACCACCCAACCGTGTCTCTCTCAGGACAACACTGGCCTCATAACAATTGTGATTTTCTCCAGGAATTTGGCATGGAAGTATTGTTTTAGCATGGCTGACTCGTCTTCTTTTTTCCACTGACTGAATACTCTGGAGTAGGGAGAAGGGCGGTATAGAAATCTCAATAAAATAAATAAAATAAATAAATAAATATTTTGTTTTGTTTGGGATTCTTTTAAAGATTTTTTTTTGTACTGGTTCTTCCTACCAATCCATCATATTTCAGCATCATGCCGAGACTCGCTGTGATGCGGTTGTCTTGCTCAATAAGGAATGGATATCAATATGCATAAATCAAATACACTAAATAAATGTTTCATCTGCCTAGTGCTGTTTGAAACCGGCGATACGAATTACAATTCCACAGAAGTCCAAAAGCTGCACAATGCTTCGTACGGGTTGATATATTGTACGCATGATATATATAGTACATACTGTTCTGAACAAGGGGGTGTGTGGTCTTATTGCTATTAAAATATCCTCAACAGTCCACAGAATGACTGCAATGAACAGCAGAAATTAAGAAATAGTACTGAAATTGCTTTGATCCAGTCGCAAAGTCCTAGGTCTCTATAATTCAGAGATTAGCTGGTGAAATCAATCAACCAAACTGTACGGGCTGGCAGATTTTACAGGAAGTTTGCAAGGGATTCAACAATGGTTTGAACTTATCCAACAGATACCTTATCTTTATTTAACTTTATTGATTCAGAGCTGTCTATGGTTGATGTTAACAATCCACAGGCAACAACTGAATGATTTCTTAATAGGTAATGATTTATATAGTTGCTCAGTAAGCCATTTCTCTACAGATTTACTTAAAAGATAAGCCCCACAAAACATAATGGAATTCACTCTTGTGTAGATCCACATAGCAATGCACTGTAGCTCGACTTAGAGCAGCTGTTGCATTACAAGTTTTATTTGACCTACGAAGTAGACAGAACAAACTATACTCTGCCCCAGATGTCCTTCTTCCAGTGACGTATGATTTGCCATTTGCTCTACGTAAACACGTACCTGATATAGGTAATCCTCAAACACGAAGTAATAGTCATCATTGCTGGCTGTCAGTTTCACATCCTGAAATCAAAAAATGTAACTTTCTGAAGCTAAGCAACATATTTTCCACACTGTACACAATATAAAAAGACCCAGCACTATTCTATTCTATTCTATTCTATTCCATTCCATTCCATTCCATTCCATTCCAATATCTATTCTATTCTATTCTATTCCATTCCATTCCAATATCTATTCTATTCTATTCTATTCCATTCCATTCCATTATCTATTCTATTCTATTCTATTCCATTCCATTCCATTCCAATATCTATTCTTCTATTCTATTCTATTCTATTCTATTCTATTCTATTCTATTCTATTCTATTCTATTCTATTCTATTCTATTCTATTCTATTCTATTCTATTCTATTCCATTCCATTCCATTCCATTCCATTCCATTCCATTCCATTCCATTCCATTCCAATATCTATTCTATTCTATTCTATTCTATTCTATTCTATTCTATTCTATTCTATTCTATTCTATTCTATTCTATTCTATTCTATTCCAATATCTATACTATTCTATTCTATATTCTATTCTATTGTATTCTTGCAAGCAGAACACAATTAGCAAGATTAGTCATTATAAAAGGCCGTTAATTAAGCACAGGTTTTAATTTCACAACAAACATTCCTTTTCACTACATAAAGCCTAAAGGGTGAGTTAACACATTAATTACTGACAGAAATAAGCAAATCAAAAATTACTCACTTTGTAAATCAGACTGTCCACCAAAAGATTGTACTGGATCACATTAGACTTCAGCTGTTCATAGTACAAGATATCCTAAAATGAAATAATTAATAATAGTAATTAAATTTGAACGAACGCAATCAAGGCCAGAATTGGGGGGGGGGGGGAGAAGCATCAAATGTTTCAAAGTGGAGCTTGTGCAAAGAGGCAGAAGCAACAGATTATCTACTCAGCTCATGCAAGAAAACTGCACACACTGACTACACACTAGAACATAACGCAGTTGCCAGAACGATTCATTGGACCACCTGTAAAAATTATCATGTGGTAGTAATGAAAAACTGGTGGGAATAGAGAGTTGGAAAAAATAGTAAAAATGGGCAGCTTAAATCAGGGGTGTGTCAAACTCGCAACATCACATGACGTGTCGCGACGTATTGCGACTTTTCCCCCCCATTGCCGGCAATGGGGTGGGCGCGATTTCAGCACGACGCATCTGGCCCACGGGGCCGGCAGTTTAACACCCCTGGCTTATAATACTGTGGGATATCCGAACTGTTGTGATTCAGGGTCAGCCTGTGGGTTCGGCAGTTGGGTCGGACGACTCAGAGGAGGAGGGGGGTGTTGAAGACCTTGCTGAGGGGGTTGAAGATCTTGCTGATGAGAGCCCTCAGGCAGGCCCCTCCCACTTGGTCACCATGGAGACCCAGCTGTGTGAGCCTGACAGTGTGGATGAAGATGACCCACAGCTGGCCCTGTTCAAGGACGCCCGACACAGGAGGCAGTCAAGTAGGAGTAAACAGAGGAAGGCAATGGGGCTTCTTGGAAGGAGGCAGAGAGAAGCCACGCCCTGAACTCTTGATAAAGGGAATGTGTGGGGAGGGCTGGTTTGCTGAAAGCAACCGCTCAGATAGTGTTTCAAAGCTCCTGTATCTTGGTTCGTGTCTTGTTTGTTTTTGTAGTAATAATTTGGCAGATGTAATTCCAGCCTCTTAGCGTTTGTAAAGGGGTTGCCTTTTCTGCAGGGCCGGTAGCAGGCTGGTACAGAACACGAGCACAGATTGGTAGTCTTAGTTCATAATAAACGAGATTTAACTATGGCTGAAAAGAATAATGCATGGATAATTGATGCGGCAATACCAGAGGATAGTAGAGGATAGAAGAATTGGCAAAGATCACAAACTATTAAGATCTGAAAATGGAAACTGAAAGATGATGGCATAAACCAGCCATAGTAGTGCCATACCGAAAAATCTTGGATGGCACTTAGAAAAATCTGCCTGTTGACGAAATTTCTACCTGCTAATTGCAAAATATGGGTCCACACATATACTACGTTGATATATCACATCATTAAGAAATTGATGCATATGAAGACCTGTACCAGCTAAACAACTGGCATGGGTAATTTCACACACACATACGCACACCTGTGAACAGGTAATTCTAAAAATCAACAAATGTTACTGAAAACCACACAATTTTAAAAACCGCTAGCTCTGTTTAGTTGTGAAACCGTCTCGATAAAAATATTTTATATTTACCTTTTCTGTGAATGAATTTAATTTATTGCCTGTTTGATGTGGTATATGAGGGTTTTTGGCTGTAATAATGATGTCAGTGTTTTTAAATATTATTGTTCTAAAGCTCTTATATAACCAGCTCTGATTATAGTGGAAAGGCAGACCTGAATTTCTTACATAAATAAATGAGTTCCAAAAATAAAAAGTGGAATTAGGAAAAGGTTCTTCGGGGATATTCGGATATAATCTCAGAAACATGGTTAGATAAGTTATCATCAAAACGAATGAAACATAACCAAAAAAGGAATAATTAACATTTTAAAACAAGGAAATGTAAGATTCATTTCCATAAGCATTTATATTCTATGATTAACACAGAAACTGTCGTTCAAGAGCGGACCTGAAAGGTGATTAAGGGACATTTGTAGGATAGGATTTCATTTTTTAATTTTTTTTTAAAACAAATACAAACAACGACAAAAGAAATACAGTGGGAGTTATAAAAAAAATTAAAAAGTGTGATATTGTAGTGATTTAAAAACTAAAGGCAACAGACTGGGGGGAAAAAGAACTTTAAAAAAAAAATCCACGGGCATTAATGAATTCAATTTTTCTCTTGAACATATAACACATATTGCTTCGGCTTCTCATTTTCCCAACCTTTATGCACAATAATCCATTTCTTCGTAGCAGGAGAATAACAAACAATGAAGTTCCTCCTAGCTTTACAAATTGAATTGCTATGCCTTCTGAAAATACTGCATAAGGATTCAACAATTTTACAATTGCAGAGCATAAGTTAATTATCTGCTTGACTGGGTTACATCCGCAGACAATTCTTAGGTTAGACACAATACGGAGAATAGCTTCCTTGTGGCATCTGGCTCCATGAGGATAGAAAACAGGTGGTTGACTTACATCAGCGAACAGGTAGAAAGAGAGCAATTCCACTAGCTCAGGGCTCTTCAAACCTGGCCCTTTAATGACTCGTGGACTTCAACTCCCAGAATTCCTCAGCCAACGTGCCTCACTGAGGAATTCTGGGAGTTGAAGTCCACCAGTCATGAAAGGGCCAAGTTTGAAGACCCCCGCACTAGCATTTGTGATTTATAAAAAAATAATGAAAATAAATGGGGGGGGGGGGAAAGACAGCAGAAGAAAATATGTAGTTACACAGCAGACGCACTTAACACTGTGCTTACGATACTTATGATTTTTTTTCCACACACACAATTTGGTCGATTTTAGGGGGTTAGCTGCGCTGTTAGGGAATGCCTTTTATTGATCAGATGGCAGAATCTGCAGTACGCTCAACGATGCAAGGGTAAAGGCGTTGCTACTTATAAAGAGAAGATGAACCAAGACTCATTCAGAATATGCAAATAATGTAAGTGTCAGTAAATGCAAATAAAGTCACGGTGGAAAGTAAGTTATAGTACAAGGTAGTCCTCCACTTACAACAGTTCATTTAGCGACCGTTCAAAGTTACGACCCTGGGAAAAGTGACTTGCGACCGTTTTTCACACTTGCAACTGGGGCAGCATCTATCTCCAGGGTCACATGATAAAAATTCAGCTGCTTGGCCAACTGGCTCACATTCACGACGGTTGCAGTATCCCAGGTTCATGTGATTCCCCCTTTTGTGACCTTCTGCCAAGCCAAGTCAATGGGGGAAGCCGGATTCGCTTAACAACCCTATTTCTAATTTAACAACTGCAGTGATTCACTTAACGGTGGTGGCAAGAAAAGCCGTATAAGGGCGCACAACTCACTTAACGACTGTCCCACTTAGCAAGAGAAATTTTGGGCTCAATCGTGGCCGTTAAGTCAAGGATTACCTGTTGGGAAGTCTACCCCAGGGCTTTTCAACCAGTGGTACGGGTACCACCTGTGGTACATTGGCACCCGGCAGGTGGTACGCGACCATCCTAGAAAAGTGGTAGCGGGGGAGCGGAAGGAGCTGAACCAGTGGCAGCACCACACAAGCCTGAATGAGAGACGGCTGGAGCTGCAGGGCTGTCAGGGCTCAGCAGAAGTGCCAGGATCAGCGCCAGGCTCCAGGATCAGCGCCAGGTGGGCGGGCAGGTGTCTTGCTCAGCTGTGGCTTGGGGGGCACTTTTTTCAGTGCCATTGTAACTTTGAACAGTCACTAACCGAATTGTTGTAAGTCAAGGGCTACCTGTACTTCATCACTTTTTTCCTTTTTTTTGTTGGTCATCAAGTTTTTGACACCTTGCTAGGTGACTGGTAATACTCGGATGCTGCCATATGCTAAAAGTGGTACAATGGGTGAAAAGGTTGAAAAGGCCTGACTTAGATAGAACGATAACACAAAAATTTCACAGTGACTGTTCAACGTCACTAGATTTCCAGAAACATTGTTTAAATGACTGATTTCCATGACAAGTATTTATTTATATATGCAGTATACCTCAGAAAACAAACATGCAGTATATATATATATATATACTTTCAATCATTTCAAGGATTCCAGGAAATTGAATTAAACCTTATCTTTTCAAATGTATTTAATATTTCCTTTGCTTGAATTCTATTTTGCCCTGTAATTCCCAAACGTATTGGGGGGGGCATCATTTATTTTAGGTATTAAACCAATTCATAGGGCAGTCTCCCTCTCCCAAAAACTCTGGCAGGAAACAAAATAGAAATGTCAGAACCCATTTTCTAAGGGGGCTCTTTTCTTTCCTTAACTTGAACTTTATTCTCTCTACAATTCTGGGTTCTGCCATGCTCCTGGAGGGCCAGGGGGAAAAAAGCACTGCGGGTTATTGCTTTGGTTTCCTCTGTCGCTACACTGCAACGCTTTGCTGTTTCTGCATACTTCCTCTATGAACTAACTCTCCCCTTGACGTCAGCTAGAAAATTGGGGGAGGAGAAAGGAATGCGCCTCCGTCAACTGGTTTATCTCCGCGTTCGCAAGGGAAGGTGTGAAGAGCTGACAAAACATCGCTGCAGCCCGGCGTTATCTCCTCTGTCCCACAACAGACTTAACACCTGGGGAATTGCCCCATTCGAACTGACCGGATGAACTACGGCCGTGGTGGCGAACCTATGGCACGCGTGTCACGGGCGGCACCCAGAGCCCTCTCTGTGGGCACGCGTGCCCTCATCCCAGTCCTAGGCCTTCAAGCTGGGTTTTGTAAAACCTTTTCGCTTTAGGCCTCCGCCGCCGTGTGCAAAAAAAAAAAAGGTTCAATCAA
>NC_139521.1:8173585-8278585 GCF_947247035.1 Vipera ursinii
GTATGAAATGGTATAGGGTTTCCTGCCTGAGCAGGGGGTTGGACTAGATGACCTCCAAGGTCCCTTCCAAATTATTATTATTATTATTATTATTATTATTATTATTATTATTATTATTATTATTATTATTATTATTATTATCGTTGTTGTTGTTGTTTTGTTGTTGTTGTTATATTATTATCATCATCATCATCTTATTTGAATGTAATGTTCTAGCCATGTACAAAGATTCAAATGAATACGCATAATCACATGCATGCAAATATTTCTCAGACTTTTTTTTTTACTGAACATAGCAGTCCTATATTAGTGGTTTCTTCAAAAAAAAATCCCTAGTCAATTTATAAACTGAAATGTGGAGGGGAAAAAAATCATGTTAATTTCTGTTTAAGAGATTAAAAACGTGCCATTTTACAGTAATAGTTAAGAAGTCTCTACAGGCCAATAGCTGTGATATTTTAATTTTGTTGATTATGTTACCAAAGATGGTCAGAAAAGCCACCTTTCCAGTTGTACTGTCAGCAAGCAGCCTTTCCTATAAAATGCCCAAAATAGGGAAAAGAAAGATACAATTATCTTCACTGTAAACCTATACGTTGTCAGTCAAAAGCCTATTTCTCAACAATTGGAATTATTTCCAAAAAAACCATCGCCATAATCTGTGATCCTACACATACTTACTTGGCATTCAACCCAATTAAATGGGATTTTACCTCTAATCAGGCTTGCTCATAAGATAAAACATTAGGCAATAAAATGGTATTATGAGATGTTAGTGAACTGTAACATAAGCTCACATTAAAATCCACCTTTTATCAGGTGAAAGATAAGTGAGATAATGTGAGGTACATCAACAGAGTCCAAAACACCTGAATGATTAAAGCCAGTGCCACAATAACAACGTTCGTTTCTAAAACATTACAAAGTTTATTGCTTCTTGCTATTACAAACTGTCCTGCTATTTGCCACAGTATATTTTTTAAAATAACACTTAGGGACGTTTAAGTAGTGTGCTATCTCGTGCACCAGAACCCTACTTGGCAAGAAAAAAAACCATATTCAACCGTTTACATCTATGCAGCATGCCCTTATTTGCACGTTATGCAAGCTCTTAATGTCCTATAAGAACTTTGGGCTTAATATTATTTGTAACAATTGTTTTGTATTTATTGCTTTATTGGATTGCTTTATGTCGTGCAGAGTCACTTTCTGTGAGATGGGCAGCGATATAAATTTGATAAACATACCCATTAATTATGATAAGAAAACAGAAAAAAGAATACTATACTGAGTTGTTGTATGGATAAACAAGGACTCTGTTATGTGTTAGAACGGGGGGGAGGTCTTCAAACTTGGCCCTTTTATGACTTGTGGGCTTCAGCTCCCAGAATTCCTCAGCTAGCGTGCCTGGCTGAGGAATTCTGGGAGCCGAAGTCCACAAGTCATAAAAGGGCCAAGTTTGAAGACCCCCCGTGTTAAGAGTGTCTGGACATCTGTCAAAAGGTGGGCAACAAGTCTATGGAGAGTCTCAAATTATCCAGGTCACGGTTGTCCTAAAGGTGCTCTTCAAAAGGCAACTGTACTTTCTTGGGGGTTTTTTTCCCCTTGGAAACGTTTCTCTTCTTATTCAACAACTGAAGAAGTTCCTTGGATGAGAAGCGAAACATTTCCAAGGGGAAAAAAAACAAAGCATCTTTGGGACAAGTGGTTGACAGAATTGGGGAACGATGGCCCGGTAACCCGGGTTTTGCCTCGAAGGATTTACTGGAAGAAGCGCCACCGCAGAAAAAGAGGAAAGTATACGATGTTTGAAAACGATTCTATTTTGATCCTGCTAGCATAAATTGGGACCCACAAGCCAGGGCTACTTAAAGCGTAGTACAAATTAACACGCATAATGTTGAGATTCTAGAAAGAGTACAGAGAAGAGCAACAAAGATGATCAGGGGACTGGAGGCTAAAACATATAAGGGACAGTGGCTGGAATTGGGTATGTCGAGTTTAATGAAGAAAAGGACCAGGGGGGACATGATAGCAGTGTTCCAATATCTTGGAACCAACAATGCCTTGGTGGAGCAGTGGGCTAATGCCTCCTTAAGTAACACCAGCTGCCTGCAATTAGTGCAGGTTCGAGTCCCACCAGGCTCAAGGTTGACTCAGCCTTCCATCCTTCCGAGGTAGGTAAAATGAGGACCCAGATTGTTGGGGGCAATAAGCTGACTTTGTAATAATGCTGCTTGGGGGGGGGGGGAAAGCTCTAATAAGCAGGCATATACATAGAATGAAGGCTATTGCTAAGCACACTGGTTTGTGCTTAAATTGTAAGCCGCCCTGAGTCTTCGGAGAAGGGCGGGATATAAATGGGATTAAAAAAAAAATATCTTAGGGCCTTCCATAAAGAAGAGGGAGTCAAACTATTCTCCAAAGCGCCCGAAGGCAGGACAAGAAGCAACGGATGGAAACTAGTCAAGGAGAGAAGCAACGTAGAACTAAGGAGAAACTTCCTGGCAGTGAGAACAATTAACCAGTGGAACAACCTGCCTCCAGAAGCAGTGAATGCTCCAACACTGGAAGTTTTTAAGAAGAGACTGGACAGTCATTTGTCCGAAATGGTCTAGGGTTTCCTGCCTGAGCAGGGGGTTGGACTAGATGACCTCCAAGATCCCTTCCAATATTATTATTATTATTATTATTATTATTATTATTATTATTATTATTATTATTATTATTATTATTATATTATTTTATTTTATTATTATTATTATTATTATTATTATTAAGTTTGAACTATAGAAAGGAATTTAAACAATGTTTAAAATGTGCTAATTTCAAACAAAAAGAGGCCAGCAGAATGAACTTATTAGTTACGTCACGTTACTCTCACCAATATTAATAATGACCAAAAAAAGAGATATCTTACTTAGATCTATTCTTTATAAATATACCTCACGCGAATCCTTTTCACAAGCAAAAAACTATCTTTTCTGAAAATTAAACAACAACACCCACCTGGAGGCACATGTGCAGAATCATCAATATCCATCTGACCAGTGTTCAGGTCTAATTCAATAAAGTATTCTTTCTTGAGGGGGGGGGAGAAAAAAAAAGACATTTTTTGAGAGGACAAGGTGTGCCACCGTACACCATTTGTGAAATCAACACTAAATATCAATATATTGCTTTACTTGGCCAGGTAAACACAGAGCCTAAGACTCATTGAGACCCTGACACCATGTAATAAATTCCATCCCTCAGAAGACTAAAATCCCAGCATTTTAGTTTGGAAGACTCAACGCAGAAGGTCCTCGACTTACAAGAGCCCATTTAGTGACCGTTCAAAGTTGCTACACCACTGGGGTGGAAAAAAGGGACCCGTCGCCATTTTTCATTCCCCTTGCAGCATCCCCATGCTGTTGTGATCGAAATTTGGATGCTCGGCCATGGGTTCGTATTTATTTATTTTTATTTATTTATTTTTATTGCATTTATATACCGCCCTTTCCCTGAGGACTCAGGGCGGTTTACAGGGAGTTAAAAATCAAGCATACAAAAGTTAAAAACCAATTTAAAAAATATTAAATCAACCCTGTATTATTAAAAACCCCAATTAAAATAATTTTCTCCTCAGCCTGGGCCCGAGAGCTCAAAGAGCCAGGTCTTCAGGCCCCGGCGGAATGATCGGAGGTCGGGAGCAGTCCTCAACTCCACCGGCAGCTGGTTCCAGAGGGCAGGCGCCCCCACTGAGAAGGCCCTATCCCTGGGTGTCACCCGCCGGCAATCTCTTACCGGTGGAACCCTGAGCAGACCCTCCCTGTGGGAGCGCACTGGGCGAAGGGCGCAGTAACCCGGGGTCATGTGACCCCCTTTTGCGACCTCCTGACAAGCAAAGTCAGTGGGGAAGCCAGATTCACTTAATAACCGGGCTACCAACTTCACAACTGAAGTGATTCACTGAACAACTGTGGCAAAATAGGTCGCAAAAGGGGGCAAAATTCCCTTAACCCATGTCTCCCTTAGCGACAGAAAATTTAGGCCGTTAAATTGGGGTCGTTAAATCAAAGAGCACCTGTATAGTAAGGTGATACTGCACTGCAATATAACAACTTGCCAGAAGCCATTTAGTTACATTTATAGACTAGAATTTTCTTTAATATCACTTGCCTAAACCCCCTGAAAAATTATTCCTTTGCAGCGGAGGATTTAAAAATTCACGTTATCAGAAATATCCAGCAATTCTCATATATTCCGATTCAAAGTTGACATACGCCCCATGTGTAGGATGTAGACCACCACTTTTTTTAGGTTAATCCATTCACCCCGGCCCTGCCTCCATTTTTTTTTTCATTCTCTGCAACAGGAGGCAAAAAAAAAATGTATTTCTCCATATTCAAAAAGCGCTAGGAGGAGATGATTACCTTTCTTCGCCCTTTGTACCATATTCGTCTTCTAACTTTCTAAAGGTCTTCTGCGCCTTGGAAACTGCTAACCATTTTTTATACGTATCTATTCAGGAGTAAGGTCCACCGTGCACAGCACCGTAAAGTTAAATTAAATTGTTAAATTTTTAAAGAAGCTGTATGTCAAGGCTGCTAACATTGGATGTTTTTGCATTGACAACAGATAGAAATGTAGCCACCTTTTTCCCTTTTGCTTTTAGAGTTAGATGATGCTGGGAGGAGGGGGATGTGAATGAAAGTCCAGCTAGACATAACAACACTAAACTTAGCGTGAGAATCAAGGTTACTGAGCCCAGAGCTGATAAAAGAATTGGCGGGCTGGAGAGCTGGAGAGGAAGCCCGCGCTTCAAGCTAATAGGGGAATGTGATTTATGACTGTAAATTGGAGGAGGGAAATGTGCTTTGATACTAGTTGCCCAGGGGAGGGGGAATTCAGTTTTTGGCTTCGATAATATAAGTGCCGATATTCTGCTACTTGAATAAAAGATCCTTTAAGGTAAACAATGCCTGGAAGTTCTTTTGAACAGTTTCATCTGTCGGAACCGTGACACTGTAATGGATGCTTACCAGTTCAGGTATATCTCTCACATTCAGTGGGACCTGAATGAGTCCCAAGTGATTTCTAAAATTAGACATCTCGCTGGTGTCATAATTTGGGTTGCGAAGGTTCATCAGCACCTTTAAAAAGAAGACTAGCATTGACTATGCGTGCGTTAAGAACTACATAAAATATTTTAAAATATCTACTTTGGTCCAATGGGACAATTTGTGCTGGCCACATTTTTGTGCCCACTTCTCCGCGGGGGTCCCAACACAGCCAACCAACCACCAGCGTTTATGCTTGGCAGGCCCTCCGCCGGTGTGCAGTACACAGATGACTATTAATGGTAATAAAAAGGGTCAAAGTTCTCCAAATTTTGACAGCTTAGATCTGATAGCTTTAGTCTTACATTACCAGCAATGTTATTACTGAGAAACCTTTTTTCAAAACCCGGTGAACAAAATCCGGCATTATGCTTGCTGTGCAGTACACATCTTTACCGTGTAAAAAATGCTGGTTTTGTCCTTTTCTCAGATGAATATATCGTAAGTGTTTTTGGCTTTTACAGGTAGGCCTCGACTTACAACCTTTCACTTAGTGACCATTCAAAGCTACAAATAGCACTACAAAAAACAGTCTCATGACCATTTTTCATCTGTGCGACCGTTGCAGCCTCTCCATGGTCACGCGATCAAAATTCAGAGGCACGGCAACTGTCCTGTAGGCCAAAATTCACTTTGCAACCGTGTTACTAATTTAATAAATGCCGTGTTTCACTTAACAATTCTGGCAGGAAATGTAAAATGAGGCAAAACTCACCTAACCGTCTTGCTTAGCAACAGAAACGTTGGGCTCAAGTGTGGTCATTAAGTCGATGACTATCTACAGACGATCCCAAATTTCACTGTCTGCAGTAATGTACAGTTTACTGAAGATCACACTAAAGGTCATTTGTGAATCTAATGACTCAAAAGATCCATTCTCAGGAACTACAAGATTTTGAGTAAAAAAAATGCATATTCAAAACTAACACCTGATCCATATTTTTTTTTTGCAAAAACTTACCTCAAGAAAATCTTTAGGTGCATAAACGGGCCTGAAGAGACTTAGATCTGAAATAAAAAGTTATACAACCCTAAATATTTTGTAGTTATTTGGACTATACAAGGGATAGGCAACCTTGGCTCTTTTATGACTCGTGGACTTCAACTCCCAGAATTCCTGAGCCAGCCATGCTGAGGAGAAAGGGAGAGGTTTCCATGCTTAGCCATGCTGGCTCAGGAATTCTGGGAGTTGAAGTCCATGAGTCATAAAAGAGCCGAGGTTACCTACCCCTGCCCCAGGGTATAGTCAAAAGCAGGGGTCTTCAAACTTGGCCCTTTTATGACTCGTGGACTTCAACTCTCAGAATTCCTGAGCCAGGAATTATACATTCCATTAATAATCATTATCAAATGTTGTTATTTCAGCCTCATTCTAATATCTAACATCCAGGAATATTTCCAGACAAGTAAATCTCATGCAGAATAATTGAAAGCGCTAATGTAATAATTGAGAACAACTCTTAGAAAGGTTTTTTTTAAAATGAAGAAAAAAAGAATAAACTGAAATATCAATAAATAATTGAGGCTGGTCTATTTTAACTTGTTTAAAATTAAAAGGATAAGGTACATTGGAATCATCAAGATATCTGTGCACCCTTTTGAGAGATGAGTAACACACACACTGTATGAGAATACTTGCCCAGAATCAGAAAAAAATTATTGATATGTGGACGATGTGAATAACATAGAAATGGGATCTGTGGACCATTAAATCTTCTAGAAGGCCATTAAATCCTGGCTCTTTATTTGACCCTGAGATATAGTGGTAGATCCTGCAAAATATTGTTGAGGCATCATGAGATTTAGATGCAGGACTTTTAGATTTTGTCACTGTCAGACATGAAAGGTCAGATCCACACAGAAAGGTCCAATTCAAGTGATTTATTGCTACATACACAATCTTTTCAATTAACGGTTGGTATCTGCTTGGAATTAGATACGGGTCAACAGAATTCAAGAATTGGATTTAGTCCATTTGTGTCTATGTAGGGATTCTAGGCTGATCACTCTTTTAACTCCGCTCTCAGGTGCCGTGTAATTCTTATGGTCATTTTAGTTTTAGGGTTGTTGTGAGTCACCCAAAGTTGTTTTAAGATAGGTGGACATTCCAATCTTTTAAATAAATAAATAAAATATTGTACGAGCATATGTCATTAGTGAAAATCAGCACAACCCCCTCCCCGCCACCCGGGGAAAAAAAATACACCCCCCAGGGACTTGAGACACAATAAGCCAGGCGTCTTCAAACTTGGCCCTTTTAGGACTTGTGGACTTCAACTAAAAGGGCCAGGTTTGAAGACCCCTGCAATAACAATTCAGACATAAAACATTTCAGAAAGCCAAGTATTCAATCATACGTGTAACTTAATTTGTTAACTTTGTATAGAAGGGGGGGTATACACATACACACACATGTATATATGTATATATATATATATGTATGTATGTATGTATGTATGTATGTATGTATATGTATATGTATATGTATATGTATATGTGTGTGTGTATATATATATATATATTTACATATTTTCCCCTGGGAAAGAAAACAGGAATGGGTTTGTCTTTGTTGTCTGTGGTACCACAATGAGCAACTTGTATTTCAAGGGACAGTTATATCATAAAGGTAAAGGTAAAGGTTCCCCCGCACGTGCGTGCTAGTCGTTTCCAACTCTAGGGGGCGGTGCTCATCCCCGTTTCAAAGCCGAAGAACCGGTGCTTGTCCGAGTACGTCTCTGTGGTCATGTGGCCGGCATGACTAGACGCCAAAGGCGCACAAAACGCTTCCCACCGTAGTGGTCCCTATTTTTCTACTTGCATTTTTATGTGCTTTCGAACTGCTAGGTTGGCAGAAGCTGGGATGAGTAACAGGCGCTCACTCTGTTACGCGGCACTCGGGATTCGACCCGTCAAACTGCCGACCTTCTGATCGACAAGCTCAGCGTCCTAACCCACTGAGCCACTGCGTCCTAGTTATATCATAGAGGAAATTAATAAAGAGAACTTTCTCCTACAGCTTATAACAGGAGATAGAGAAGAAAAGCACAATTCAGATCTCTGAAAAGCTTTTGACATCTTCAACCCTTTAGGGTAGGGAGATGTTTCCTGTCTTTCTCTTATATATATTCTCTTTTTAAAGTAGTAAAAGTAAGTTTGCACGTGCGCATATCCTGAGTCCGATTTTAATTTTCATAACAAAGGCGTGCTATACCTGGTTCATCCGTTCCCATTTCGTTCCATTTATTCAAAAGTTCTTTTTGCTCACTCAGTGGTCTCTGTAGAGCATAAAGAAAAAACAGGGTGCAGTCAAATCTAATAGGGACCCATACTTAAAATATACAATGAGATTATAGATAAACTTTATATTTAATAACAACGGTACCTTCTGTGATAATGGAATGCCAAGTTCTATACACATGCTGTTTAGGCTCTTCAAAATACGTTTTTCCCAGTTTGCCTGGAGAAGAGAACATATATCAACAGAATCAGTTCATCTTCCTCCTAATTATAATTTCTAATTGGAAGGTATTCTCCCGTTTACTCTGGCAATTTAAATTTTAAATACCACTATATATTACATGCGTGCATACATTTCCATCTCACCTGCCTATTCCAAGCAGGGCAATGTCAAGTCCACACTTCCCAATTGTGTTTACTGTGCACAGCTGCAGAAGTAGTTTTTAAGTATTGGCAGAGAAACCCTGCCAATGTTATCTTGTTCAGAAAACAGAACAGGACAATTGGTGGCATATTACTGTTTTAATATCCGTAGCCAGTGAGCACGGAGCAAAAATTGTACCACACAATCCAGTGCAGTAGTCAGGGGATGACAGAGAATGAGGTGGCTGGATGGAGTCACTGAAGCAGTAGGCGTGATCCTAAATGGACTCCAGAGGATGGTAGAGGACAGGAAGGCCTGGAGGAACGTTGTCCATGGCGTCACGATGGGTTGGACACGACTTCGCAACTAACAACAACAACCTCATTGTCCTCCCCTTCTTCTCTTGCCCTCAATCTTTTATATATGTGTGTGTGTGTGTGTGTGTGTGTGTGTGTGTGTGTGTGTGTAAATTTTTTGGATTGCTAACAAAGAATTAAAGGGAGACTAATATCCAAAAAATTTACACAAATATGAGCTGTCACTATTGTGACTACAGCCTGTGGATGGCCTTGGGTTAGGCTGAAACAGGCAATAAGATTTGTCCCGTGTTTGGGGCCTAGCAAGGCATTCTAAAATACTTAACAAACACTTCACACACACACACACACACAAACACACACACACACAGAAATATATATAGTTTTGATAGGGAAAATGAAGACAAAAAAGTTAAATAGCACATATTTCAGTCTTTTATATATATATGTTTGGGGCCTAGCAAGGTAATCTAAATAGTTAACAAGCATTTAACACATATCTCCCTTGCTTCTCAGCTAACAAAGTGAGATAGAGCTTGTGGCCTAGAGGTAAAAACAACTGCCTAATGTCCAATCAGCCCAGGTTCGAATCTCAGAAGGGTATGGCTGACTGATGAAAACAAATAAGTTTGAAATGCATATCAGTCTCCCTTTAATTCTTTGTTAGCAATCTAAAAAAAAAATTACACAAATATGAGCTGTCACTGTTGTGACTACTGATTGTCGATGGCCTTCGGTTAGGCTGAAACAGGAAATAAAGATTTGTCCCATGTTTGGGGCCTAGCAAGGTAATCTAGTTAACAAGCATTTTACATACATATACATACATATATACATATATACATATATACATATACATATACATATACATATACATATACATATACATATACATATACATATACATATACATATACATATATATATATATATATATATATATATATATATATATAGTTACATGTTTTCCCCTGTGAAAGAAAACAGGAATGGGATAGTCTCAATTTATTGTACTTTGAGGCAGGTGGTGGTGCTGGTGGTGGGAAACAGCCCTATCTTCCTCTGTTTATTTTCCATTTGAGAATTTCTTTTCTGCAATTACTGTTTTTAAAAAGAACAGTCTGGAGAACAACGTTATACATATATAAAAAATCTGCCATGACTGTTTCATATGTATCATATGTAGTGCGGTAATAAAAATGGGGGAATGTAATGGAACTGCCACACGTCAACTCATTTGGGGACAATAGATTACTAACCCCAGGTAACACACCGTGCTTCTATTTTTACGGATCACTGATTGGATTTTTTCTTTTTCATCCAGCAAACTCTGGCGAAACCTCTTCCTTTTATACTTTTGAAAAGAATTTTTCAGGTACGGTGTTTACATCGCTGCAATTAACCCAACTGTTTCGTGCACAGGGCGATATATGTTAGGTTTTTTTAATGCTTAAAGAGCAGATGGGCGGATAGTCGATGAATATAGCGATGCTGTGCCTGATTGTTCGCTGGTTTCATTTTAACTGTCTGTTAACTGTTGGTTTCATTTTAACTGTCTACAAAAGATCAGAAATGTCTTAAGCTTTTACTGTCAATCCTCTTCAAATATTTATTATCCTCAGACATACCGAATGGTCGATATTATCACATCTACTCTAATAAGAGCTTAAGTGGAACGTTCTGGCTGGTCCAAATTATCCGGTAGATGGAACGCCATCAATTGATTAGAATTCTGTGCGCTTCTTTTTCAAACTCCTGTAAAATCACTTTTCAACCTTACCCTAATAATACATTCTTCACTCTCAGCTTTCACGGCATGCTGCCCCGGATAAAAATATAAGACACAAAGGTCTGTATAATGCCATGGCATCGGACTGCTAACCACCTCGGCTGAGCAGTTAATTCTAAACATAAGCCTTGGTTGGGTTAATTAGTAACACTGGGAAGGTTAAAGTCACAAGGATGCCAGTATTTATTTATTTCACAGATGTGTATGGCTGCCCATCCCAAACAGATGATTCTGGGCAGCTAACAATACTTTCAAATGAGACTCCTCTATACAGGCAATACACAGCAAGAAAGGATAGGTAGTTCTCGACTTAACGACCACAAGTTGAGACCAAAACATCAGTCGTTAAATGAGACATTTGTTAAGTGAGTTTTGCCCCATGTGAAGACCTTACTTGCCCCACTTATTAAGTTGTTGAGTTAATAACCTGGTTCTTAACTGAATCTGGTTTCCCCCGTTGACTTTGTCTGACAGAAGGTCGCAAAAGGGGATCAGGAGACTCCGGGGCACTGCAACCGTCGTAAATACATCTCAGTTGCCAAGCCTTTGCATTTTGATCAAATGATCACGGGGTTGCTACAGCGGTCGTAAACGTGAAAAACGGCCCTAAGCCCTCTTTTTCAGGGCTGTCGTAACTCTGAACGGTTGGTAAATGAAACGTCGCAAGTCGAAGACCACCCGAAGTCCTTTTAAGAAAGGGGAGGAGGCTCGCTCCTTTTGTGAAAGGTGCACAGGCTGCCTTGCTGATTGTTTTAAGAATGGCTACTTACATATCTCACGGACCTGAAAGCCAGATTTTATTGTGTGCTGCTTGAGGCCGGGGGGAGCACAAATACACAAATGTATTTATTGATTATTGTTTATTTATTAAATTGGTCTGCTGCTCATCTCCTTCGCAGCGACTCTGGCCGGCATACAGCTTTAAAAGCAATAAAACCATTCCAAAAACAAACATTCCTAAAAACGATACAAGCTGAATTACGATCCAGATGAAGTCGCAATGAACAGATGGGGAGGGAAGGGGGAAGGATGTAAGATTTCCTCTTAATTCATCAACCCCCTTCCAGTGTGATATTCCCCCAAGCCAACTGGCAGAACCAGACCAAATGCTCAGTCTAGATGGGGAAGAAATGGAGGTAGTGACAGGTTTTATTTTCCTGGGCTCCAAGATCACCGCAGACGGGGACTGCAGCCAAGTAATTAAAAGACGCTTGCTCCTGGGGAGGAAAGCCATGGCAGATCTAGACAGCACACTAAAAAGCAGAGACATCACCCTGCCAACAAAAGTGCGTATAGTCAAGGCTATGGTCTTCCCAGTTGCAATGTATGGCAGTGAAAGTTGGACCACAAGAAAGGCTGAGCGCCAAAGAATTGAGGCCTTTCAACTCTGGTGCTGGAGAAGACTCCTGCGAGTCCCTTGGACTGCAAGGCGATCAAACCGGTCAGTCCTAGAGGAGATCAACCCTGACTGCTCTTTAGAAGGCCAGATCCTGAAGCTAAAACTCAAATACTTTGGCCACCTAATGAGAAGGAAGGACTCCCTGGAGAAGAGCCTAATGCTGGGAAACATCGAGGGCAATAGAAGAAGGGGACGACAGAGAATGAGGTGGCTGGATGGAGTCACTGAAGCAGCAGGCGTGAGCTTAAAGGGACTCCAGAAGATGGTAGAGGACAGGAAGGCCTGGAGGAACGTTGTCCATGGGGTCGCGATGGGTCGGACACGACTTCGCAACTAACAACAACAAAGATATCCATATTTGAGCTGTGCAGTAAAATTTAATCACATCAAACCTGAGCTTTTCTCATGTAAGCCAAAGGTTCCTTGATATGTTCAGGAGGCACTGATGGAGAACAAGGTAAAGGAAACCTAAAAGTGGAAAAAAATAGGTACATTTTAGTGCAAGTACTATTTAGACCCACATTTCTGGATAAATCTTTATAGCTCATATTTTTCTTAGAGATAAGTAAATTTTCAGGCACAGTATATAGCACTAGCACTAAGACTTATACCATTTCATAGTGCTTTATAGCAGGGGTCCCCAACTCCTGATCTGTGGACCGGTATCAGACCACGGCATGCCAGCAACCGGGCCACACAAACAAGCAAAGCCCCATCCACGGGATGCAGGCAGCACACAAAACCACACGCCCTCCAGTCCACGGAAAAACCTCTCTCCACGGAACTGGTCCCTGGTGCCCAAAAGGTTGGGGACCTCTGCTTTATAACACTTTACAGTGCTTTACAGCCCTGTCTAAGCCGTTTAGAGTCAGCCTATTGGCCCCAACAATCCGGGTCTTCATTTTACCGACCTCAGAAGGATGGAAGGCTGAGTTAACCTTGAGATGGTCAGGATCGAACTGCTGGCAGTCAGCATAATTAGCCTGCAATACTGCAGGCTAACCACCGCGCCACCACGGCTCTCAATACTGTATAGGGAGTGATGATCAATCCATGGCCTTGTGAAATACTGCTAGAGGCAATTATGTTTCACTATTTATCTTGGCTATACGGTAGGATGACATTGAAGGGAAATATTAGGAACTGATAATTGCTTCGAAGACTTAACGTCAGACAAGTCATTCTTTGTTCCCTGCTAACTTCCCACAAGGCCAGTGGGGAAGTCTGCAAAAAGTCAAAAATCATAACCACGTTAAGTCCTCGCTTAATAACCCTAACGATCCTATTAGGAGGGTCTAATGTGTTCAACCAAGAATGAGTTGCAATGGAAACAAATGCCGTACAGGTAGTCCTTGACGTACAACCATTCTCCTTAATGATCAAAGTTGTTGTTGCTGTTGTCTACCCTGTTGACCCACGACTGTTGCACTAGGCTTGCCACCAATCTTATTGTGAAGTATGCAGAGGATATCACAGTAGTGGGCCTTATTCAGAATGACAATGAAGCTGCTTACTACAAGGTAGAGGATTTGGTGAACTGGTGTAACGAAAACAGCCTCGTTTTAAACATAGGAAAAACTAAACAGATCATTGTCGATTTCAGAAAAGGCAGACACAACCACACACCTCTGTGTATTAATGATTCCACTGTGGAGGTGGTTAGCAGCACCATATTTCTGGAGGTGCAGCTAACGAGTAGGCTAGTTTGGTTGCTCAACAGTGAGACACTGGTGAAGTGGGCACAGCAGTGCCTGCATTTTTTGCGTCGCATGAGAAAAGCTCATCTTCCTTCCCCTGTCCTAACCACTTTCCACAGAGGGAGGATCGAGAGTATCCTGTCATACAGCATCACAGTCTGGTTTGGAAGCATCCCTGCTTCAGACAGGAAGGCGGTGCAGAGAGTGGTGAGGACAGCAGAAAAATATTATTGGCAGTTCACTTCCTTCTATCCAGGCCATGGCACATAAGCGTTACTTGAGCAGGGTCCGCAGGATTGCCTGGGACGCTACACATCTTCTTCACAACCTGTTTTCCTTGTTACCTTCTGGGAGGAGGCTTCATGTGATCCGAAGCAGAACATACAGATTTGTTCCATACAGCTTCAACTTCGTGAACTCTCAAGCTTTCTTTCCGCTATGTATTCAAAATGGACACTGATTAACATTTATATGTATATATATGTATGGGTGTAGGTATACCTATATACATATGGATATGGATATGTAATGTATATAGCATGTGTATATGTGTGTAATTTATGTGTAGGGGTAGATCTATACTATCTTTTAAGAACAGCGAACAGAATTTCATTTTTAATCTGTGCCAGTGTGCTCACAGTAAGGTTACCTTATCTAAAGTTACAACAGCATTGATAAGAGTAATTTGTGGCCAGTTTTCACACTTATGACTGTTGCAATATCCTATGGTCACATGATCAAGATTTGGGCTCTTGGCAACTGGCATGTACTTATGACAGTTGCATGGTCCCAAGGTCATGTGATCACGATTTGTAAACTTCCCAGCTGGCTTCCGACAAGCAAAATCAATGGGGAAGCCAGATTCACTTAGCAGCTGTAGCAATTCGCTTAACAACTGTGGCAGAAAAGGTCATAACATGGGGCACAACTCACTTTAACAATGGGAATTTGGAGGTCAATTGTGGCTGTAAGTCGAGGACCACCTGCACACATCGTTGTTCTGTTCCAGCCTACGACCGGCCCTGTTTGTGTGTCAGGGACAACCCCTTTTTCCTTTTTACAGTCAATAGGCTGGAAAAACCCAACCCAAATTTATTTACAGTTGAAACAAAAAAGCAACAGAATAAATGAATCAAAATATCAAACAAGAGTTAAACAGAAGTAGCAAGAACAGATCATGATTCTCTTTGAATGTCTCCAAACGGTTGCTTTCAGCAACCAGCCCCGCCCGGACCTTCCCCTTTTATTATCAGTCCCAAGGCATGGCTTCTCACTGCCTTCTCCTCCTCTCACTGAGTTGCCTCATTGATTTTCTCTGCTCTGCTCTGCTGGATTGCCTTCTGCTTCTAGCGTCTCTGAACAGATTCAGCTGTGACTCCTCTGAGTCTGACACCTCGTGCTCACATAGCTGAGCCTCATGAGGAACATGACTGGAGGGGCAAGGCTGAGAGTCCTGCAGTGCATCAGAGCCTCCCTCCTACACCAAAGGCTCTCCAAACCCCTCCTCCTCCTCCTCAGATTCCTCGGACTCAGCTGCTGGGAGCACAGGCTGACACTGAATCACAACACAAGTTAGGGTTTCCCAAGCTGCGAAATATACCTCGCCTGAAGAAGTGCAGACAGAATCCAGGGCAGAAGTGAAGAACTTCTTTTACTTACACTTCGTTATAAGAGATCCATCTTTCCCACAGTTTTACTGTATGGTTTTGGTGTTTGGATTTGTAGGGAATGTTGCACATTAAGGTTACACTAAAGAAGAGTGCGATGGCAAAATTTTAGGAGCCTCTGAGGTAAGAAATACTGCATGCAAACATGATGCAAAAGTTACACCAGCACGGAGACAGAAACAAAACTCACATACTGATTTCTCTATAAACAGCATTGTGCAGCTTCTTTTCCCAACCTGGCAAAATAAAAGTTTAAAAAAAAACCTGAAGGTTAGAAAAAACTCATAATTCGGATGTTAAAAACTTGAGAATAATTGGATGGGGTAGGAAAGAGAATTTTTAGTATTAAAAACACATGAAAGCGCAGAACATAATTCATTCATGCTTAATTTTGTTTAAAACATTTCTCCCTTGTACTGTATGTACCTTATATACTGGGAATTAATATCCAATCTAAGTTCAAAAGGCAAGTGAATGTCTGGAATTGATTTCCAAGTAAAGGTCCACAGTAAGGCAATTTGACAATTGCACAAAATCTCCCAATGTCCTGAAGCATCCATTCCCATTCATCCTATGTCATCCTAGAGAGAAGCAATCTGGAATTAAGGAGAAACTTTCTGACAGAGAGGAAAATTAACCAGTGGAACAGCTTGCCTCCAGAAATTGTGGGTGCTCCATCACTGGAGGTTTTTAAGAAGAGACTGGACAGTCACTTGTCTGAGATGGTATAAGCCCTAGTTTTGGGATGAGGCACACACCTAAAAATCAAGCTAGGGCGCAGGTGGGGGGGTAGAGCTGCCCCACCCACCCCGCACCCACTTACCTTGCAGCCAGGCCTCTCCTCGCCGGCCCACGGTTTCTTCTGAGGCGTCTTCTGCAGCCAGGCCTGCATTTCTCAGTCACAGGGCTTTCCGGAAGGCCAATTCTGCAAGACCTCAGTAGCAAAGCACCAAGCTATGGATTGAATCCATAGCTTGCTACTCAGCTGCTTAGGCCTTCTGGAAAGGCCTGGCTACAAAACAAAATGCAGGTTCGAATGCAGCTGCAGAACTTCGGCCCCAGAAAAAGTGGACCGTCTGGGTGGGGCTGTCAGTGCCAGAGGTGAGGTAAAGCCTACTCAAAAATAAGACCTGGTGCTTCTTTCGGAGAAACACGGTACTTGCAAGGTTTCAAAGGGCAATATATGAGTCCAAGCCAAAATTGTTGTTCAGTTGTTAAGTCATGTCCGACTCTTCCCAGACCCATGGACCATAGCACTCCAGGCTCCCCCCCCCCCGTCCTCCACTGTTTCCTGGAATTTGCCCAAATTCAGGTTCATTGCGTGATAACAATATCTAACCCCCTTAGTCTTTCCATCTCCATCTCCTTTGGCCTTCCATCTTCCCCAAGCCAAAATAGGAAGGTAAAATAGGAGTTTCCTGAATAGCAATATTAAACTGTATAAGGGCAACATATTTTCAGGCAGTTGAAAGGATCAAAGTACAAATGTGACGATAAACATTTAACCTTGGCTTGACAGAACTTGACAGATTTCAGCCTGTGAAATCTCAGGTAGCACAAGGATAGGGTTCAGCTGCTTAAAGCAAGGAAGAGATATCAAAAAGATTGCATAGAAAATTGGAGCAATATCAGCTTGGACTCCAGCAGAGAATAAAGATAAATTTTTATAAGCTGCTTCGATTAATGTATTTATTAGCCTGCTGAAAATCAGCCTCAGATAGATGTACGTAACATTCAGTACTTATTCAAACCAAAAAAAACTTAAAATAAAATGAATAAAAATGACAAACCTGAGGTCTTCAGAAATTCCTTAATATCTTCCTTTAGGGATTGTAGCTTAATCTCTGGATTATGTAAACTGAGCTAACAAGAAAGAGAAACATAACAAAAGGGTCAACATTCTTCAAAAATCACGAGGGTCAATATTTAATTAGAAAAAGAGCTAAAACTAAATTGTCAACCAAAGCACTATTTTACCTTTTCTCGGGGTGTATCAGATGCACAAACTAACAAATTATGTTTTATGGATCACTGCTACCGCCCACTTTTGAAAGTTAGCTTGGTTTTACAAATGCCAGTTGCAATCTCAGTCGGGATGTATAAGGCTAAGGGGTTTTTAGATCTCAGCCTGTTACTAGCTTTCTAAACCTATGTTTCTACTATGGAGGTAAATATTCATGTCATCCACCGCACACAAACATACACTGTAAGAAAAAGTGTTCCGTCCATTCTCAGTGTGTATTATGTTCAGAGACAGACCAGGGCAAGTAACGATAACCCTCGATTGAATTGAAATATTGCAGTGTACCAAAATCTCACGAGGATTTGAGTTTTGTGTAGTCTTAGACAGGGGTCTCCACCCTGTGGGCCGTGGAGGAAGAAGAAGAAAACCTTTTGCTTCTTATCCAAGAAGTTTCATCAGCTGTGATGGCGGGAAATGGAAAGGCAGCTTCATCAGTTGGCAGCTTCATCACAACCTTCATGAGCTGTGATGGCGGGCGATGGAAGGATAGGTACCTTCAGCGGTTGGCACCTTCATCACAACCTTCATGAGCTGTGATGGCGGGCGATGGAAAGATAGGTACCTTCATCAGTTGACTCCTTCATCACAACCTTCATGAGCTGTGATGGCGGGCGATGGAAGGATAGGTACCTTCAGCGGTTGGCACCTTCATCACAACCTTCATGAGCTGTGATGGTGGGCGATGGAAGGATAGGTACCTTCATCGGTTGACACCTTCATCACAACCTTCATGAGCTGTGATGGTGGGCGATGGAAGGATAGGTACCTTCATCAGTTGACTCCTTCATCACAACCTTCATGAGCTGTGATGGCGGGTGATGGAAGGATAGGTACCTTCATCAGTTGACCAAAAAGAATATTCTGACTTTTATCAATGGAGATTTGTAAAAGAAAACCAGCAGTGTGTGTGTGTGTGTGTGTGTGTGTGTATACACACACACACACACACACACATACATACACATATATACATACATAAAGGGACACGGTGGCTCAGTGTGTTAGGACACTGAGCTTGTCGATCAGAAGGTCGGCAGTAGCAGAGTGAGTGCCTGTTACTCGTCCCAGCTTCTGCTAACCTAGCAGTTTGAAAGCACATAAAAATGCAAGTAGAAAAATAGGGACCACTATGGTGGGAAGGTAACAGCGTTCCGTGCGCCTTTGGCGTCTAGTCATGCCGGCCACATGACCACGGAGACGTCCTCGGACAAGCGCTGGCTCTTCGGCTTTGAAACGGAGATGAGCACCAGCCCCTAGAATCGGAAACGACTAGCACACATGTGCGGGGGAACCTTTAGGGCGGAACCTTTACCTATATATAAAATCTGGAATGGCTTTGGAGTTTCATCTTTCAGGTCTACAATTTCCTAAAGTTAATTTCCTTGCTTGCTGAGATTGGCTATTACTACATTATGACCAAGTAAATTGTACAGATGTATTTACAAATCTACATTAGAAGTTATAAAACACTGACACATCAACTTTGATTTCCTGATGAAATTATGTATCTTATTTCAGATAACAATTCCGGAATAGAAGATAGAAGTGTATGGTGTACTTGGGGAAAAAAATATAGTTTGTGGTTCAAACTACCGTAGCTTTTTTTTCCAGAAAATTCTCCGTTGTTTTACAGATATGTGGATTATTTTAAATATTGCTAGATTCTAATTACTAATAGTTCAAAAATTGTTAATAACTGAAATTCAATATCCCATAATAGAGAAATCTGCAATTTAATTCCATAGTTATATCCCCCTTGCAAAGCAGAAATAACATTAAAAGATGTACTTTTTATTAGAGGCCCCAATCTGAATAAATATGTGCCCGCTCTCTATTTATGAATATACTCTATAATTTAATATAGAAATTGTAGAAATACAGTTTATGTCACAACAGTAAGAAAATTCTTCCTTGTCAGGTATATATTTGGGGCGAGGGGGGGGTTGTATGTTTTTAGATCCTTTATGCTTTTTTAATGATTGTACCCTAACTCTCCTTAATCTTAGAATGTGAAGGATGTGTGTATATAATGTATGTTCTTATTTGTGATTTTAATTGTGTATATAGTGTGCACTGTGGACAGCACTTAATTTCGTTGTGAGTTACACAATGACAATAAAGATATTCCATTCTACTCTGGCCTGTAAAGATCTAATTAACCCGCATTAAATGTGTAATTATCAACTTCAAATAAACTAATCTATTTACACATCTTAAAAAATGAAAATAGGGTAAAATTAACACTAAGAAAAAATAAATGTGTCTTTGCTTTATACTTTCAAAAATAAATACCAAACGAAGCTGATTTTTGAGAAACCTTTGCTCTTATTTGTTTTCAGCATAATCTTGAAGATATACAGTAAACAGCTTGAAGCTTTGTAAGAAATAAGCAGACACTGCTTGAAGCCTTTCCTAACAATTTGCATCAATGCACCGACACAATACTGCCAAGTACCAAGTCTTAATTCAGTTAGTAAGTGACAGCAGGTTTCTGCATATTAGACTTTGTGAACACAGAATCTGAAAACAAATGAATGTTGAGGATTATTGTACATTAAAAGCATATAAGGGGCTACTTCTAAATAGTCTATCTATGGAATATTAATATTTATGTATTCTATAAAATATTTAAAAATCTGAGCAATCCGTAAGACTCAGGTACAGTGCAAGCTGGTAAATAATATTTCAGCCCTTTTCATGCCAGAAAGAAATACTGCAGCCTAAGCTTTTCTATGTTTACTCAGAAAGTATTATTCCCACGGTCATTCTAGGAAATATAGTATCATAATTGCATCTTATAAAAATATGGACCTACACCAATCAAGACTTGAACAAAGGGAGTTGTTACATCCATTTATTCTAATTTTGATACCATCCTGAAACTTCCATCTTATAGATAGCCAGATGGAAATAGTAAAGTGGAAGAGAAAAACAGAGGTATATTAACCTGACAATACTAACTACAGGTATCCTTGACTTACGACAAGTCAGCCAAAATTGTTAAGTGAGTTTTGTCCCATTTTATGACCTTGCCACAGTTGATAAGTGAATCACTGCAGATGTTAAGTCTGGTTTGGTAGGTGGCAGGCTCCTGTCTGTTTAAATTCCAAAATCCCAGAACACTTCAGTTTCCTCATTTTTTATTACTATTTTTTGGTTCCACCAATTAATATTATTATTGCAGTGCATTAGAAAAAGCAATACTTTTATCAATGTACTGGAAGAAAAGGACACTGTTTTTTATTCTTCTTTGAATACAGTGAGAGAAAAAAGATACTACAATGTTTGTATTGGCAAGAAAAAAATATATTATTATTATTATTATTATTATTATTATTATTATTGAAATAAACTACAAGTAAAAGTGATTAATATATCAGAGAAAAATATTATTGTTATAATGCATTTTTAAAAAGGGTATTATTATGAATGTATTGGGAAGAAATGGTAATATGTGTGTGTGATCTATAGTTAGATTCATAATCTAAGTCTGGTGGAAACTGAATAAATCAATTCCTCACCACAGATTATTGCTATTATCATCGGAAGTGTGAAACTGTGATTTAATTTTTGCGGCTAGACTTAAATTAATTTTATTTTAATTTTATATTGGATTGTTTTTAAATTTTGCCTTGTAAACCGCCCTGAGTCCTTTGGGAATAGGGCGGTATATAAACCGAATAAATAAATAAATAAATAAATAAATAAATAAATAAATAAATAAATAGAAATAGATACTATAATTTATGCATTGGCAACAAAAAACTGATACTATTCTTCTTGTTGCTATATTATTATTATCATTATCATTATTATTATTATTAATCATCGCACAGTCAGCCAGATGTTCGGACTGGATTTGGCATTTTTATCTACCTATCAAATCCTTACCAAGGACCTGGGATAAGCAGATGTGGATGTTTGATGGTATTACAGATAAAGTCACAGGATGGAAGCAGCTCCTAGTAAGGCCGCCTTTTGCAATTGACTAATGGCGAATTTGTCAATGCCAAAGGAGTTCAAGTGGTGCTCCAGTTGTTTTGGGATTGCACCCAAGGTGCCTATTACTATTGGTACTACCCTTGCTTGCCTTTGACACAGTCTTTCTATTTGTAGGTCTTTGTATGTTGTATTATATTATTATTATTATTATTATTATTATTATTATTATTATTATTATTATTATTATTATTATTATTAAGCACTAGGAGGACGAATATGTTATTCTTAGAGGTAGTCCTCGACCTCAACTAAGCCCAAAATTTCTGTTGCTAAGCGAGACATTTCTTAAGTGAGTTTTGCCCCATTTTACGATCTTTTTGGCCACAGTTGTTAAGTGAATCACTGCAGTTGTTCAGTTAGTAACATGGCTGTTAGGTGAAGCTGGCTACCCCAGTGACTTTGCTTGTTAGGTCCCAAAAGGTGATCACATGACCCAGGCACACTGCAAACCTCATAAATATGAATCAGTTATCGAGCATCTGAATTTTGATCACATGGCCACAGGGATGCTGCAACAGTTGTAAATGTGAAAAACGGTCATAAGTCACTTTTCTCAGACGTTGTAGCTTTGAACAGTCACTAAATAAAGTATTCTAACTCCGGGACTACCTGTACTGCAATGGATGTTTTGGGAGGAAGTGATATTATTGTTATCATTGACAATGTTCTCACTGACAATCTTATCATTGTCAGCCAGATGTTTAAACTGGATTTGGCAATTTTATATATTATTGGCAATTTTGTATACTACTGAGTCCTACCCAAGGACCTGGGATAGACTGATGTTATTTACTAATATTAAAGATATAGCCACAGGATATAGGATGTTCCAAGTAAAATGCCTTTTGTAATTGACTGGTGGTGATTTTGTCAATACCGATGATGTTGAAGGGATCCTCCAGGTGACTTGGAATTACACCCAAGGCTTCTGTTACTATTGGTACTAGCTCGATGATATCTGGATTATTACAAACACCTGAGCATCCTTCAAACTGACAACATCAACTACACTAACGTCAAGAAGACGTTAGAAAGTGAATACATCAAGAGAAGGAAGAACATCTAAAGGTCCAAGCTTTAAGAGTGCAGGAAATGCCATCAAGGCAATTAACACCTGGGCAATTCCGGTCATTAGATCCACAGCTGGAATAGTGGACTGGATTCAAGAAAGCCTTGACCAAAAGGTCTGGGTAGGAAGGCCAGAAAAATAATGAATCATATCCTTCCTCCATGCAGCACAGATACTTAATTTTTAATGTTAATCGCTGCAGGATCTAAAATGTTCCAAGCAAAGCTGCCTTTTGCAATTGACTGATGGTAATTATTGTAATGAATTTAGATGAAGAAAAGTAATTATGAATACACTGGAAGGAAATACTATTGCAATGAATTGGGAGAGAACAGATTATGAATACATTAGGAGGCAGAAGATATTTAGCAGTAGTATATTGCTATGAATGGGGAGAGAACAGATTATGAATGCATTGGGAGGGAAAAGATATTTATCATCACCATCATTGATCATCGCACAATCAACCAGATGTTCAGACTGGGTTTGGCATTTTTGTCTACCTGTCAACTCCTTACCAAGGACCTGAGATAGGCAGATGTGGATGTTTGATGGTGTTACGGATATCATCACAGGATGAAAGCTGTTCCCAGTAAAGCTTTTTCCTGCTGCTATTATTGTTGTAATTATTATTCAGAGTATGGGACTGGTAAAAACTTAACCGTTCAAGTCCTAACCAAGGACCTAAGAGCTGTTAAGGTAACGTCTGAGTATATAGGCAGTTCCAAGTAGGGTGTTTGTTTTTTTTTGCAAAGTCAGGATGATATGATGATGATGATGAAGAAGAAGAAGAAGAAAAAGAAAAAGAAGAATTGAGAGGGAACAGATTTTGAGTGGTTTAGCACCCAAAGGATATTATTATTATTGATCATCGCACAGTCAGCCAGATGTTCAGACTGGTTTTGGCATTTTTGTCTACCTATCGAGTCCTTACCAAGGACCTGGGATAGGCAGATGTAGATGTTTAATGGTATTATGGATATCGTCGCAGGATGGAAGCAGTTCCTAGTAAGACCGCCTCTTGCAATTGACTAATGGCGAATTTGTCAGTGCCAATGGTGTTCAAGTGGTGCTCCAATTGTTTTGGGATGATGATGATTATTATTATTATCAGGGCTTTTTTTGTCATAGAACCCTCAGAACGGAGTTCCGGCACCTTTTTTGAATGGAACCTTGTAGGATAGGCAAGGTGGGTTGTATGGCATGTGTGAGTTCCGGCACATTTTTCTTTTACAAAAAAAGCACTGATTATTATTATTATTATCAGTCTGAGATTGGTAAAAACTTAAACAGTTCAAGTCCTAACCAAGGACCTAAGAACTGTTAAGGTAGCGTCTGAGTATATAGGCTGTTCCAGGTTGGGTGGTTTTTTGCAAAGTCAGGATATTATTATTATTGTTTTATTATTACTATTGTTTTTATTATATCATATTATTACTATTATTATTGTGATGATGATTACTATTGCAATGAATTGGGAGGGAACAGATTATGAATATTTTAGGAGAAGTAACATATTTAGGAGAAGTAACATATACTATTGCAATGACTTGTGAGGAAACGATACTGGTGTCGATATCATTATCATTATTTTTGCAATGCAGCAAGATTTTTTTTAAAAAAAGATACTACAATTGCATGCATGTACTGGCAGCAAGTAACAAAAGACTTCTGTCTGTTATTATTAGAGGGGAGCCGAGGAAGAACCGCCCGAGCGCAGAGCCGGGCAAGAAGCAAGGAGGAGAGGCGGGGCAGGGCAGAAAAAGGCTGCAGTGGGGAGGAGGAACCCAAAGCGCGGCTCAAGCCGCCTCACCCGAGCCTGTCGCTCCAGCTGGGCGTGAAGTCCGGAACCTTTCAGCCTCTCCACGATCTGGGCGATGGTCAGGGAGAGGCCGTCATCCGGCGCGGCTAGCATGGCGCCCACGGACCAAGAAGGGCTTCTGATTTTCGGCTGTTGCGGCACGGGGGACCGAATTCAACGTCGCTCCCAGGCAAGGCTCAACGGGCCGAGTTGCCTGGCGTTGCCGGGCAACGGCGCGGGGCGGGGGACCGCGGGGAGGCGTTTCCCCAGGAAACGCCGCCTGGGAAAGCCGCGTTCCGCCCGCTTGCAGTGCCCTAGCGAGCAAAGCGCCGGAGATTAATAATAATAATAATAATAATAATAATAATAATAATAATAATAATAATAATAATAATAATAATAATAATAATAATAATAATAATAATAATAATAATAATAATAATAATAATAATAATAATAATGATAATTGATTAATAATAATAATAATAATATTGATAATTGATTAATAATAATAATAATAATAATAATAATAATAATAATAATAATAATAATAAAGCCGTTTGTAGAGACAGAGACTGTGCAAAATCATTTCACGCATACACACAAGCATACACACGTGTCCTCGTCTCGGAGTCCACATAAAACCAACCTGGAACAAAAAAAGGGGTTTGCAACTTGGCAGGGACCCAAAATGGGTTCATGCCATCTGCCAGGTCTTTTTGGAATGCATTCAGAATAACAGCTGGAAAGGACCTTTGAGGTAGAATAGAATAGAGCTGGAAGGGACCTTGGAGGTCTTCTAGTCCAGCCCCCTCCCCCACTCAAGCAGGAGGACCTATATCATCTCTTCTTAAGTCTCCAGTGGAGTGCCCACGATTTCTGGAGGCAAGCTGTCCCACTGGTTAATTGTTCTCACTGTCAGGAAGTTTCTCCTTAATTCCAGGTTGCTTCTCTCTTTGATCAGTTTCCAACCATTGTTTCTTGTCCTGCCCTCTGGTGCTTTGGTGAATAAGGTGAACTTTGAAGAAATAACAAGAACTTTCTCACAGTTGAAAATTGTTAATATAGTTCTGATTATGTGCTATCGACCACACAGAATAACCCTCTCCAAAACCCCTCTGAATGTAAGACATAGGCATAATTGAAAAGGAAATGCAATGCAAAATGAAATAATTACTATATTTCTGACACTATAGGTAAGAATGAATCCTGATAATAGTTTCAGAAAGACCTACTTTGACTGCTTCAAACCTGAAAAACAAAAAGAGAAAACAAAGATCTTTTTGCTATGTGTGGAGTAAGCAGTTGATAATGCTACAGTTTTCATGTTAGATAAATAGCTGTGCTACTTTGGTTTACCTTCGACATAAAACTCAAGTAACTGGAAAAAATGTATTAGTCAAATGGAGTATTTTAAAGGTTAATCTGTTTTCCTTAAAGGTGACAGAGAAGAAAATGAATCTGTGCATATTATCTCTGAACTCCAGGGCTCCTGTGTTCTAATGTGGAATTTTTATGATTAAATACAGTAATGCAGATGCAACTGGTTATTATAAATCTTCCTCGAAAAAAATGGCATCACATTTAAAACATAAAATTTAATAATATGATAAATTTCTTATTGTTGTAATACACTCTTAAGACCCCTATTGTTAATAAACTAAAATGCTTTCTCCTTTTGTATTTTAGTATTCCTCAATCTTTTCTCATACACATTGACAGGTAGTCTTTGACATATAGCAGTTCATTTAGTGATTGTGCAAAGTTACAACGGCACTCAAATTTATGATGCATCAAATTAACAAGGCAGTGTCCAAGAGTCACATGATCACCCTTTGCAGCCTTTAGACAAGCAAAGTCAATGGGGAAGCCAGAGTCACCTTACAACCGTGTTACTAACTTAACAACTGAGGCAAAACTCATTTAACAACTGTCTTGCTTAGCAACAGAAATTTTGGGCTCAGTTGTGGTCATCACTCAAGGGGCTAACTGTATTTTCCCTCCGTGTAGAAAAACAAGTTGCCTAGAAAAAGAATTCTCATTATAGCAGAGAGAACAAAACCTGGAGTTATTCATTAATTACGTGGGCTGACAATGTAAAGGAATGGTCCCTCTTAGAAGAATACGGTATATTTCTTCACACTGAATGTATACCAAGAGTATACATTCATCAGCTATATGTCAAAGGCTACATCATTCAGCTCCCGCAAAGCTTTCTGCTTAAATTAAGGTATGAAACAGATCAAAACAGTTGGCAATAAGTACCATTTTTTAAAAAAAATCATTTCCCTTTTCTCTTAAACAATTCAATATCATATAGCCTTTTTCGAATCCTGTACTCTGTCCAGAAAAGCTCCAGAGATCAAGTTTAGTTTTTGTGTGTCAGACCAAATTCTATTCATTTTTTTTTTTTGGTCTGGAAAAGGTCAGGCAAATCTCCAGGAGATTCAACAGTAGCTTGATTATTTTATATTTCTATATATTATTTATTAATTTTATGAGTTGTCAACAAAGGAAATTAAACTACTTTCCTATGCCTTCCAACTGTTTTTCCAGTATCAAACTATCACACTGAAGCAAGTCTGATTTTCAAAGTGATTTTTTTTTAAAAAAAATGACTAACAGTCATTAAATCCACCATGAATTGTTTTTATAATTTCCATTAAAGTGAAATAGATTGCTGCGATCCTCAATTGTTCTTTGGTGTTTACTTCATACATTTCTTGAAATGCCCTTCCTTTTAATGTCCTAAACTGAAGTTCTAATATTATGAAATCAAACTATTTCCATCTTGACATTATTTATATAACTTACCCTCATGTCCTTTCCTTGGTTCTTTGCTCTTCCAAAGAAATTAATTAATTATGATTTTGTTTTAAGAATTGCCATATTACACTTCACATTGCCCTCTAAAGTTAGCAAATCTATTTGAGACCTTTCCTTCACTTTTTAAATGCATTTCTCAGCCTTATTTATCACCATGACTCATCTGCTGATGATGTCATCTAATATTAAATCACAGCTTTCATAGCATCAAAAAGAGGCAATGAAAAAAAACTTGGAAATATCTATTCTTACCATGATCTTGCTGAATTAAGCATTAGTCCTCTTGTCCTTTCTAACAACAACAATTATAATGTTTTTAATGTATACGCCATGTATATTCTTAGTATCTGTTTAAAATAACAATAAGCTTTCCTGGATAATGTCCATTGTTTTATGCATTTTGACATAAGACCTTTATTGTGACCAGCTTTAGACTGAACACAGTGTGGTTCTGAAACTTAGGAATACTTCTTACATATCTGAAACAGCCATTCTTCACTAAGGGTGTACACAAGATTTGGTCCACAAAGTCCAGATGGTAACCTGTCATGGTTCTGACAGATGAAATTCTTCAAAGAACCTCGAGGCATTGTTTACTTTAAGGAGTCTTTAATCAAAAGAGCATAGCTTCCGCACGTACATGGTCAAGCCGAAATCTGGATTCCACTCCTCTAAGCACACGGTATCAAAGCACAGCTCCTCCTTCTAATTAACTATCATAAATCACATTCTCCAATTAGTTTGAGAAGCTTTCCCTCCTGTTAAACAACCCGCCAAATTCTTATCTTCTCTTATTTCAAAACAGCCTTGAGAGACATTCTTCCTACTCCCCCCCCCCCAGCATCAACCAATTCTAACTCTAAAAGTAACACACAGGATTTAAAGAAGCAAAGCTGCTTCTCCACATGTTGTCAAAGCAAGAACATCTGATGTTAGCAGCGTTGACATAACCATCAAATGGACGGAGCTTCATTTTGCACTCTTGTGGCCGTTATTTTGTTTAAACTCTGGATTCATCCCTATTCCTAACCTAGCACACTCAAGCTATGTTTGACTGCAACAAGCACAAGTGGGAAAAGTGAAAGAGAAATAGAGACAGAGCATATGTTCTTGTTCATAAACAGAGTTTTAATTCCAAGGGAATTTATCATTTCCACGTTTACTCAAACAGAATATTGAAATGCAGTCATTCTTGAAAAAAAAGGTATTGAATATTTGAATCCCTCTTCAGACTTCAAAGATTTACATTAGAAAAAAATTCCTTCCTTCCTTCCTTCCTTCCTTCCTTCCTTCCTTCCTTCCTTCCTTCCTTCCTTCCTTCTTTCCTTCCTTGCTTCCTCTCTTTCTTTCTTTCTTTCTTTCTTTCTTTCTTTCTTTCTTTCTTTCTTTCTCTTCTTTCTTTCTTTCTTTCCTTCCATTGCAAGTTGGTCCAACTTATTTTTATTTGGGAGTGAGGCTACCATCATAGTTCTTCTTCCCGCAACCCTGTATGTGCGAGTGCTCACACACACACACACACACACACACACACACACACACACAGAGAGAGAGAGAGAGAGAGAGAGAGAGAGAGAGAGAGAGAGAGAGAGAGAGAGAGAGAGAGAACACAATACGCTTTTATTTTCTTGAGGGTCTTTGTAAAGTTAAAGATTTTGGGGGTGTATGTTGGCTATAATGAGGAGGAAGGGATAAGAAACATTCCCATGTGCTAAGAATTGCCTCTCACACACTGTTTGCTACAGCCCATTTTAATTAAATTGCCGATTTCTTAGCAGAATTAACAGCATAGGGCAAGACAGAAGGCAAAAAACAGAGCAGTAAAATCAAGAAGGATCTGAAAGAAAGTCCACTTATACATCTCATTTCCTTCATAGACCACTTGCCTCTTTACTGCAATGCAGTCTTATCATCCTTGACTCAGTAAATATTTCAGGCAATGGTAGAAGCTACGGTAATACAGATAGCAAAGATGGTGCTGCTACTTGGAAAAGTATAATGGAGTGAATTGGGGCAACAAACAGAATGAAGAGTATATAGAAGAGAAAGACTAAAAATAATGGATGGGGACATGTGTGAGGGGAACACAATCAAAGAGGGAAGTTCCTCTAGGTTCCACTCATCTAGTTTGATAGGAACCCCATTGATAGATATTCCTCGATTTACGACCACAATTGAGCTCAACATTTCTGTTGCTAAGTGAGACATTTCTTAAGCGAGTTTTGCCCCATTGTACTATTTTTCTTAATCACTGCAGTGATTAAGTGAATCACTGCAGTTCTTAAATTGGTTGTTAAGTGAATCTGGATTCCCCATTAACCTTGCTTGTCAGAAGATCACAGAAAGTGATCACATAGCCCCGGGACATTGCGACCGTCATAAATAGGAGTCAGTTGCCAAGTGGTTGTAAGTGTGAAAAGCACTTTTTCCAGTGCCCTTGTAACTTCGAACAATCACTAAATGAACTGTTGTAAGTTGAGGACTAACTGTATTGCTACCAGGGAAATGTCATATTGTTTCCCAAAGTCAATTCAGACCAAAAAAAAATTGTGTTCTCTTCCGCCTACACTAAACTTTATACCAGGGGTCCCCAACCTATGGTCCGTGGCCCCGGAAATAGCTAGCAAGCCCCTCCTCCCACTCACGGTAGCCGTGCGGGCACTAGCACCATTTTTGCATGTGCAGGGATGCTACCACCACTGCCAGCATCACGTGGGCGCACATGGTCCATTTGCGCATGCACAGGGATGCAAGCGCCACCATCATGCGCGGACCCATTTGTACATGTGTGCACAGGCCATGTGCACATTTCCCTGCTGTTCCCTTTCCTTCCGGGCCACCAAACCAGAAAGATTGGGGAACTCTGCTCTATACCATTCCAATAACAAAACCTTCTTCTGTTCATCTCAGGGAAAAAACAAACATTGTGTGTGTGTGTGTGTGTTTGTGTGTGTGTTTTTATCAGCATTCATCATAATTCACTCAAACTCCACATGTTGTTTTTCAAAGTAAGTTAACTGAGAACTTTAGCTTTGTTGTTGTTGTTAGTTGCAAAGTCGTGTCCGACCCATCGCAACCCCATGGACAACGTTCCTTCCTGTCCTCTATCATCTTCTGGAGTCCATTTAGGCTCAGGCCTGCTGCTCAGTGACTCCATCCAGTCACCTCATTCTCTGTCGTCCCCTTCTTCTATTGCCCTCAATCTTTCCCAGCATTAGGCTCTTCTCCAGTGAGTCCTTCCTTCTCATGAGGTGGCCAAAGTATTTTTTTTAATTCCATTTATATCCCGCCCTTCTCCGAAGACTCAGGGCGGCTTACAAGCTTAGCAGTAGCCTTCATTCTATGTATATGCCTGCTTATTAGGGCTTTCATACACCCCCCAAGCGGCATTATTATTCAGTTCTATAAACAGAAAAAAAAAATGTTGGGGGGAGGCATTTGCCCACTGCTCCACCAAGAGCCTTGGTGGAGCAGTGGGCTAATGCCTCCTTAAGTAACACCAGCTGCCTGCAATTAGTGCAGGTTCGCATCCCACCAGGCTCAAGGTTGACTCAGCCTTCCATCCTTCCGAGGTAGGTAAAATGAGGACCCAGATTGTTGGGGGCAATAAGCTGACTTTGTAATAATGCCGCTTGGTGTGTGTGTGAAAGCCCTAGTAAGCAGGCATATACATAGAATGAAGGCTACTGCTAAGCTTGTAAGCCGCCCTGAGTCTTCGGAGAAGGGCGGGATATAAATGGAATTAAAATAATAAAAAAAATAAAAAAGTTGAGAAGCATTCCAATCCGTTCACACTACCAGTGCTTTTCAGAATAGAATAGAATAGAATAGAATAGAATAGAATAGAATAGAATAGAATAGAATAGAATAGAATAGAATAGAATAGAATAGAATAGAATAGAATAGAATAGAACTGGAAGGGACTTTGGAGGTCTTCTAGTCCAGCCCCTTGCTCAAGCAGGAGAACCTATACCATTTCAGACAGGTGAATGTCTAGTCTCTTCTTAAAAACCTCTAGTGATGGAGTGCCCACGATTTCCAGAGGCAAGCTGTTCCACTGGTTAATTGTCCTCACTGTCAAAAAGTTTCTCCTTAGTTCCAAGTTGCTTCTCTCTTTGATTAGTTTCCAACCATTGTTTCTTGTTTTGCCCACTAGTGCTCTGGAGAATAATTTGACCCCCTCTTCTTTGTGGCAGCTCCTCAAAAGATGGAACACTGCTATCATGTCACCCCTGTTTCTTCTTTTCTTTAGATTAGCCAAACCCAAGACTTGTAGCCGTTCTCTTTAATGCAACCAACCTGCATTGGTTTTCAGTGAAGAAAATAGAAAATAGATTCCTTTGGGAAATCAGCATAGACTCCGTGTCACATTCCTTTTGGTCCTTACCAAAAGAACAGTAGATGTCAAGATATGAGCAAGCTGAGTGATGTCAAAATAGCCAAGGGCTCAGAACCTTTCATCTAGCCACACTTTTCTCAAGAATTATATACCAACTGCACTCTAAAGAATAGCTAGATCGATGGATCTTGCTTTTGTAAATCACGGGCAAGATGCTGAGAAGTTGTGTAACAGTCAGAGTGGTTGGAAGCGGACATCTTCAATTTTGCCCTGAGCTGCTGTGGCTTTGTCTGATAATGCAACGTATTTATTTTCCTTAGGTATTTTACATGATATCATTAATACCTGTTTGGTTACATCATATTAAGTTCACTAACCCTCTTTTGGCCTGGTTAGAAACACAGGGGCAGGGAGAGGGGAAAAAAATAGAAAGTAGCCATGCATTTTTTTAATCTGATAAAATAACCATAGTTTTTGTTCGCTGTTGGTATTTCAGTTAATTTTTTTATTTATTTATTTTTATCCCATTTATATCCCGCCCTTCTCCGAAGACTCAGGGCGGCTTACAATCTAGGAAGCACAAATCAATGTGCTTAGCAATGCTTGTGTTTATCCAAAGGGGCTTTTTCAAAAGGCAACTGGACTTTGTTTTTCCTTGAAGGCTTTTTTTGTAAAAGAAAAAGGTGCCGGAACTCACACATGTCATACAACCTGCCTTGCCTACCCTACAAGGTTCCATCCAAAAAAGGTGCCGGAACTCCGTTCTGAGCGTTCTATGACAAAAAAAGCCCTGCTTGAAGTCATTTCGCTTCTCTTCCAAGAAGCTTCTTCAGCAAAGAACTGAAGAAGCTTCTCGGGTGAGAAGCAAAATCTCTTCGAGGTTAAACAAAGAAAATTTGGTTGCCTTTTGAAAAAACACCTTTTGGGACAACCATGACCTGGATGACTGAGAATCTCCATAGACACATGCTCGTATTTACATTTTTAAAAAAAACATTGATTACTGTTAAGCTATAGAAAACCAAAACTAAAAATTAAGTCATTTTCTTCTAATGATATAGTGCCTTTCCTGCATTATCTTTTAATTTCTCTTGTTACACAAGGCAGCTCCACTGAGCCCTTTGGCACTATGCAAATCTATTTCAATGTCATAAAATAAATCAGTGAATCACATTGGTGCTGCAGTTTATATGCAGAAAAAAAGAGTCCATTCAAGCTACTGGAAGAACCTAACAAATCAAAAGTGCTATCACAAAAGTATGTTGTATTTTTATTTTTTTATTATTATTTTTTTAAGAAAATGGATTTCAGATATTTTATGTACATGCTTCTCTACTGCCTGTGTTTTTCAGTTCCTGTTTTAGATACTTCAAATATAAATACAATTTTTGAACCAAATTAGCCTTAGAAAGCTGGCTCAGTAAGAAGTACACGCATATATATATATATATATGTACTTCTTACTGACCCAGCTTTATATATATATATATATATATATATATATATATATATATATATATATATATATATATATATATATATATATATATATATATATATATATATATATATATATATATATATATATATATATATATATATTTTCTGAGGTTTTCGCGGGTGCCTGTATGTGGATCCTTGGTTTTTCGGGTTTTTCCCCGCGTAGAACTAAAGGTGTGGGCGCAACGTTGCGCCCACACCTTTAGTTCTACGCGGGGAAAAACCCGAAAAACCAAGGATCCATATATATATATATATATATATATATATATATATATATATATATATATATATAACAGTCTATGACTAATACAGATTTGATTTGATACTCATGGAAGCTTAAGTTTTCCTAGAATTAGGAATTAAGAAGCACCTGTAGGAGATGACCAGGCTGAGCCTGAGGGAGGGGTCAAATGCATCATCAGTCACTTCGCACCCACAAGAGATTTAAGTTTTTAAAAGATTTTTAAAATATTTCCTTTTTAATTCCTGCTTATTTCCTTGACCTCTAGTAGCTCAGATTCGTGTAGAGAGCTTAAGCTTGCAATAAATCTTTATACACATTTGAACATCTTCCTTCCCCTGTCCTGACCACTTTCTACAGAGGGACGATCGAGAGTATCCTGTCATACGGCCTCAGAGTCTGGTTTGGAAGCACCACTGCTTTGGACAGAAAGGCAGTGCAGAGAGTGATGAGGATGGCAGAAAAGATCATTGGCAGTTCCCTCCCCTCCATCCAGGACATAGCACAGAAGCATTGCTTGATCAGGGTCCACAAGATTGTCTGGGACACCACACATCCTCTTCATGACCTGTTTTCCTTGTTACCTTCTGGGAGGAGGGGCCTCCGTGGTATCCGAAGCAAAACATCCAGATTCAGTCACAATTCTGTTCCATACAGTATCAACCTTGTGAATTCTCGAGCTTCCTCTTTCCACTGTGTATTCAAGATGGACAGTGATTAATATGGTGGTGGGATTCAAATATCTGAACAACCAGTTCTCTGTGTGGACGCTGCTTCTGGAAGTCCATTTTGGGCCTGGGCCTCCGAGGCCCAGAACGGGCTTCTGGAAGCAGTGTCCACGCTCTTCCAGTGGGCTGTTCTGGCCTTGGGAGGCCTTTCCCAGGTCTCTGATGGTCAGAACAGACTTCTGGAAGTGGCATCCATGCACTTCTGGTGGGCCATTCTGGGCCTTGCGAAAAAGGGCTAGGGCTTCAGCCGGTTTGCTGAAGTCAACAAAAAATTAGCTACCGGGGCTGCCGAAGTGGTGCGAACTGGCTGAATCCCACCACTGTTTATATGTATTTGTAGGTAAGGGTGTAGGTATACATATGTTGTATATAGCATGTTACTCGTCCCAGCTTCTGCCAACCTAGCAGTTCGAAAGCACGTAAAAATTCAAGTAGAAAAATAGGGACCACTACGGTGGGAAGGTAACAGCATTCCGTGCGCCTTTGGCATCTAGTCATGCCAGCCACATGACCACGGAGACGTCCTCGGACAAACGCTGGCTCTTCAGCTTTGAAACGGAGATGAGCACCAGCCCCTAGAGTTGGAAACGACTAGCACGCATGTGCGGGGGAACCTTTACCTTTATATAGCATGTTTATACAGTATGTGTGTTATATATATGTACACCTTTGAGAACAGGCAACATTTTTAATGTGTGCCAGTGTGCCCACAGTAAAAAAAAATAACAATAAAGGTTATCTATTTGCCTGGATCTCCTGAATTCCCCTCCATGTGACAGAACCTAGATTTAAGGATAAATTTCCTGTCAGTGAAAACAACCAGTGGAACAACTTGCTGCAGAAGTTGAGGGTGTTCCATCACTGGAGGTTCCCAAGAAGAGATTGGACAGCCATATTGTAATATACTGGCCTTACATGCTGTAATTGCTTACTAATGTTAAACTGTTTGCTAATGGCTGAATTCACTTGTATGTGTTGTAACTGTTGCTGAGCCAAACTAGACTGGCTGTCTCCAGCCGATTAAGTAGGTTTTTGGGCAGGAAACTGCTGGTTTAAATCTATTGGTCGCTGCTTAGAGGCCAACCGTATAAATAGCTGCACAGCAGCTACTAGATCGCTTCTGTTATGTTCTGACCTTCAATAAAGCCTGTTGCTGTTTGAACCCTCCGTCTCACTCAATGCCTGCAAGAACCGAATACAGAACACATATGTCTGGAATAGTAAAAGGTCTCCTGTTCGAGAAGTCCTCCAAAGTCCCTTCTCACCCTGTTATTCTATGTTCTGTGTCAGGGGTCTTCAAACTTGGCCCTTTTATGACTTGTGGACTTCAACTCCCAGAATTCCTCAGCCAGGCACGCTGGCTGAGGAATTCTGGCAGTTGAAGTCCACAAGTCATAAAAGGGCCAAGTCTGAAGATCCCTGTTCTATGTCTTTTGCAGGTGCTTTCCTCACAAAATATCAGCTTCATGATACCAACCTAATGTCCTGAAACTTTTGCTTTTATTCCAAAGCTTTGCGACCTAAGCTAATTAAAGAATGCTTACTTTTCGAAGGAGACCTACAAGACCACACACAATGTCACAGATGGAAGGTTACTGAAGGAATCTTTAGAATAGCAGGAATTAAAGTCTTGGGGAAAAGTGCCTTAACTTTTCTCAGATATATCTGGTTACACAACTGGGGATGGATCAGAGACAGGGCCATTGTTATCTTCATTGGTTTTATCCACAAAATAAACATATCCAACAACTTAATAACAACTCTGAAACCAATAAAAAGAAATGCAAGATACAGGTGACCAACAATAATTTTCATAGGAAACCCATAGGAATGTAAATTACCTCACACCAGTTGAGCTAGCCCAAATGTAACACAGCAAAACTCATCTTGCGTAAACCCATATGTGAATATATATATATATATATGAAATATTTTTAAAAAAAATTTACTTTGCCAAACTGACATCGAATCCTTGCATTTATCAGTCTGGGTAAGATACGTTTTTGCTAAGTAAGGCCCATTTATTAATATAGTGTACATGGCTTCAAGCCTTCTATTAATTTCTCCAGTTCAGACATTAAACAATGTTACACAAATAAAGTGTCCCATAATTTTACAGTTCCATTGACTTGAAGCCAATATTTTTGTTTTGAGCATTTATCTTTTTTATTTAATGTTTTGTTTATGACCATTATAAACCACTTCAGTCCCATCTGTCTCTAAGCATTAGTGCAACAGCCTCAAGCCAGTGCAGAACCAGAAACTTAAAAAAAACAAAAAAACCAAGCTATAAAGTTCTAAACCTTTGATATCAATTTCTTATTTAAGAATGTTCCAAAAAATCTTCAACAAAGAAAGAGGATGGAAACACCCTTGCAGTCACCACATATAAGGATTTTCGGATTATTTCCACCAAAAACTAAAATAGAAGGCATAGGCCATTTGTTTGCTTTAGCGTTTACATTTAAAAATCCATTTGAATTTGTCTACAGAATTTGTAGATTAAGCCAGAGAGCCTTTTGTTTAGAAAACTACTGTATTTATTTATTTATTTATTTAAAAAAAAAGGTAGCTTGGCATGTTGTTATCACAAATCTCTGACAGAAGCCATAATGGTGGGCTAAATGATCCTGCTTGTGTCATGAGCTTCCTGCACTTGTGTGTGTGTGTGTTTGCAGTCATGTCCTGAGGTACACGGAGTCTCTTCCCTTGCTTCCTCTGGCTCTCTATGGACACGCATGATTGCAAGGAAGTGGTGGTGGTGCAGGGGTTAGAATGTAGTATTGCAGGCTGACTCTGCCAACTGCCAGGAGTTCAATCCTGACTGCCTCAAGTTGACTTAGCCTTCCCTCCTTCCGAGGTCAGTAAAATGAGGACCTAGACTAGATCGTTGGGGGCAATATGCTGACACTGTAAACAGCTTAGAAGGGGCTATAAATCACTAGGGAGCAGTATATAAATGATGGTAATAATAATAATAATAATAATAATAATAATAATAATAATAATAATAACAATAACAACAACAACAACAACAGTAACAATAATAAAGTTGGAAGGGTTAGGGTCAGGGTTAGAGTTAATAATAATAATAATGTTGGAAGGGTTAGGGTTAGGGTTAGGGTTAGGGTTAGGGTTAGGGATAATAATAATAATAATAATAATAATAATAATAATAATAATAATAATAATAATAATAATAATAATAATGTTGGAAGAGACCTTGGAGGTCAGCTAGTCCAACCCCCTACTCAGGCAGGAAACCCTACTATTTTGGACAAATGGCTGTCCAGTCTCTTCTTAAAAACTTCCAGTGTTGGAGCATTCACATCTTCTGGAGGCAGGTGGTTCCGCTGGTTAATTGTTCTAACTGTCAGGAAGTTTCTCCTTAGTTCTAGGTTGCTTCTCTCCTTGACTAGTTTCCATCTGTTGCTTCTTGTTCTGTCTTCGGGCTCTTTGGAGAATAGCTTGACTCCCTCTTCTTTGGGGCAGCCCCTGAGATATTGGAAGGCTGCTATCATGTCACCCCTAGTCCTTCTCTTCATTAAACTAGACATACCCAATTCCAGCAACCGTTCCTCATATGTTTTAGCCTCCAATCCCCTAATCCAGTCCCCTAATCCTGGTCCAAACTGTCACTAGCTGGAGAATGCCAACTGCTCCCTAACACTTCTCCAAGGTTGTGTTTATTTACACAATTTATTTACTGAATTTTTTTCAGTTTTTTAGCCAAACCCGCCCCCTCCTACAAACCCTCACAAATGAATTTACAAGATAAAGTGGCAAAACAGGCCACGTTGAAAAAAGGGAGCGAAGAAAGTTCTTAAAATTAATTTAAAATTAAATATTTCTTAAAATTCAGGGGTCTGGAGGCTAAACCATATGACGAATGATTGAGGGAACCAGGTAGGTTTAATTTAACAAAGAGAAGGACTAGGATGTGATGGCAGTCTTCCAGTGCTTTAGGGGTTTTCACTGAGGTTGACTTATTTTCCAAAGCACCTGAAGGCAGGACGTGAAGTAATGGCCAGAACATCATTGAAGAGAATTCCAACCTAGATATGAGGAGAAATTTTCTGACAGTGAGAATAATCAGCGGAACAACTTGCCTCCAGAAGTTGTTGGTGTTCTATCACTGGAGGCTTTCAAAAGGAGACTGGACAGCCATTTGTCTGGAATGGTATAGGATCTCCTGCTTGAGCAGGTTGGACTAGAAGACCTCCAAGGCCCCTTCCATCCCCACTATTCTATGTTCTACGGTCTATGTTCACTTTTCAGAGTGGTGTAGCTCATTGAAAGGTCTTCATGATTAACTGAAGGGTCTTCATGGCTAAGGGATGTTGACAGTGGTGGGATTCAAATAGGTGAACAACCGGTTCTCTGTGTGGATGCCACTTCCGGAAGTCCGCTCTGGGCCTGGGCAGCAAAAAATTAATTACCGGTTCCGCCGAACTGGTGCGAACCGGCTGAATCCCACCACAAAATTTTCATTGTCAAACCAGTGTGAGAACCTCCATTTCTTCTAAAACGTTAAGACCAATACATTATTCTATTCCACGGCTTACTGAATGCTAAACAATTGTGAAGAGTTTTGTTTAAACATTCCCAGCCCATTTCAAGAGCAAGGTGCCAAGGATATGAGTTAACAAGTTATGATTTCAGAATTTTAATTGCCATTAACCTGCTGTTTACAGCTCCAGGACTTTTCATAAGTCAGTTTTTTTTAAATGTTCCTTTCCTTGCAGACCAATCTACTGTCATTCTGCCTATAGAATGCATACTTTAGCGTTTGTTTTATGGCGCCATAACATCACAATTTAGCCTTGTCGATTTCCACAGTGTAGCTGTGGAGGAATGATTGGGCTTCTACAGATATCTGAAAGGTCAAACACCATAATCAAGACAAATATTTATTCCTGTAACCCAGATTTACCACACATCCCCTGTCATAACTCTTAACACTCAAGTTGACATGTCAGGGGGAAAGGAGAAGCAGCTGAAAAGGTAAACTCAAAAAATAGAAACACTTGAAGCATGAGTTTGAACTAAACAGAGCTGTCTTCCATGAAGGAGTTACCTTCTTGGGAAGAAATGTTTTAATGCTATACAGAGCATTGTGGCACCATAACATCTTAAGTAGCTTTTTCAATTTCCACAGTGTAGCTATCGAAGAATGATTGGGCTTCCATAAATATCTGATAGGTCATAGTCTTTGTGTCAACGCTGCTGACCCCGGATGTTTTTGCATTGACAACAGATGGAGATGTAACCATTTTCTTCTTTTGCTTTTGCTTTTAGACTTAGAGTTAGATGATGCTGGGGGAGAGGAATTTGCATGAGACTTTAGCTAGACATAACAATACTGAACCTAGTGTGAGAACCAAGGTTATTGAAATAAGAGATGATAAAATATTGGTCGGGCTGGAGAGCTGGAGGGGAAGCCTGCATTTCAAACCAATTGGGGAATGTGATTTATGACTGCTAATTGGGGGAGGGAATTGTGCTTTGATGCTATGTGCTCAGGGGAGGGGAACTCAGATTTTGGCTTCAATTATGTTAGTGCCGATGCTATGCTACTCAAATAAAAATTCTTTAAGGTAAACAATGCCTCGAAGTTCTTTGAAGAGTTTCATCTGTCGGAACCATGACACCTTGTTTGACTATCCATGTGCAGGTTTGGTCCTTGCACACTTGTGTTTTAAAACATTTAATGGCTGGGGCCAAAATGATCTAAGAAACTATCCAATTTGTTCTGTTCAGTTTTTGAGAACTGGGTAGGTCTAGTCCAGGGGTCTTCAAACGTGGCCCTTTTATGACTTGTGGACTTCAACTCCCAGAATTCCTCAGCCAGCCATGCTGGCTGAGGAATTCTGGGAGTTGAAGTCCACAAGTCATAAAAGGGCCACGTTTGAAGACCCCTGGTCTAGTCTAACAAAGAGAAGGACTAGCTGAATAAAGATGTAAAACTTGAAGGCAACGTCTGGTTTCCTGTATATTTTATCAAGCAAAACCTCAGAACCTGTACAGCACTACCAACATTTGCGCCATAGCCATTTTCCGTGTGGTGCAGGGGAGAGTGACAATATCTGGATAAGAGAAACCATCGTTCAATAGTGTCTCCATCTTCTCAAGAATAAATTTCAGTATGGACCATAATTGCATCCATTCCTGTTTTCAAGCACAGTTCCTCTGCTTCATTTGACTCTCTTGCAAACGTCTGACAGATATGGATGCTATTGGAATATTGAAACAACATGTTATCTTTCCCAGAGGCAGCAGTGCATCCCATAAATGAATCAGGGATGACACTGAATAGATCTTCTGTAAATTCCTGCTTACAAACTGGCCCTTCTCTTAACCCTATCAGGGCTGGGTGAAAGGCAGGTGTCTCGGAGAAAGGAAGGGCGAGAATGGAAACACCCCACTGGCTCCATCATATGATTGGTGAGAAGCTGGGAAGCTTTTGACAGCAGAGAAAGTTGTAGAAACATTTATGAAAGATTTCAAGCAGCATTGCCTATCGATTCGGTACCGCCTTTGCTGCCTGCTGAGAGGCTGTCAATGGGTTTATAAAATCTTCCTTTTCAGTCTTGCAAGAAGAATCAGCTTTCTAAGTCTCTGGAGAGGTTTCAGCTTGCATCCTTGCCCCAATTAGAGCAGCAAGACAGAGCGCGTTCGGAATACAGAACAACAGTGTTGGAAGGGATTTTGAAAGTCGTCTAATCCAACACTCTGCTCAAGCAGGAGACCCTGTATCATTTAGGATGTGTTGGGGTTTTTATTGCGGTTTTTTACACTATTATTTATTGTTTTAGCTCGGGCTTATATTTAATTCTCTTTTAACTTTTGTACTTTGTATTTTATATGTGCCCTGTTCACCGCCCTGAGTCCTTCGGGAGAAGGGCGGTATACAAATATAATAAACTTAAACTTAAATGGCTGTCCAACCTCTTCTTAAAAACCTCCAGTGATGCAGCCCCCATTACTTCTGGAGCCAAGCCATTCCACTGATCGATTGTTCTCACCATTAGGAGATTTCTCCTGCGTGCTTCACATAGAGACGGACACAGAGCTGGGGTGAAGATGAGTTTATTCTGAACAGAACGAACTGGGGAAACAGGGAAGCCTGGCGTCTATTTGTACCTGCCCAGGTGGATGGCATCCAATCAGTTCAAACCTGGGCTTCCTGCCAGTGCAGGTGACAATGGGTGTAGATCCTGGCTTCCCACCAGGCTGACCATGCCTGGGGCTGTCAACAGCTTAAGTCATTAGGCTTATCCTGAGTGAGCAGTCATCACCCGGAGCTGTCCAGCCCCTCTGCTGATCTGCACCATCAGCCTCCTGCTGTGCTGTCCTTTGTGTATGCTGGGAGGCATACACTGCATCTCCTTCGTTCCATCCTTGATTAATTGATTCTCTCCTTGATTCTCTCCTTGATTAGTTTCCATCCATTGCTTCTTCTCCAGCCTTCAGTTGCTTTGGAGAATAGCTTGACTCCCTCTTCTCTGTGGCAACCTCTGAGATACTGGAACACTGCTATCATGTCACCTTTAGTCCTTCTTTTCACTAGAGTAGGCATACCCAATTCCTGCAAACGTTCTTCGTATGTTTTAGCCTCCAGCCCCCTAAACATCTTTGTTGCCCTGCCTTGCATTCTTTCTAGAATCTCAACGTCTTTTTTAAACCGTGGTGACCAAAACCGCATGCAAGTTTTCCAAGTATGGCCTAACCATGGCAGTTTTTAGCGGTACTGAACTTCACGTGATCTTGATTTTGTCCTTCGGTTAATGCAGCCTAGAACTGCATTGCCTTCCTTCATGGTTATTTGACTTTTTGCTTGACTTTCTAACCTTGCCGTAGGCTTTCTCTGTCTTTTCTTAATATTACTGGAAACTTTCTGTCAGTATTTATGCCGGATTCACTAAAGCCAAGACATCTTCGATGAACAGGTGAAGAACAAAATCTATACATCTAATAGGAGCTGTGGTGGCGCAGTGATTAGAATGCAGAATTGCTAATCCTGCAATTAGTTTGAGTCTCACCATCCTTCCGAGGTCAGCAAAATGAGAGCCCAGATCGTTGGAGGTAATTTGCTAACTCTGTAAACAGCTTAGAGAGGGCTGTAAAGGACTGTGAGGAGGTATATAACTCTAAGTACTATTGCTGGTTGTAATAACCATTTTGTACAGGATCTCATGTGAGAAGATGTGAAATATCTCCTCGATTCCTAACTCTTGTCCTTGAGCAATGTGTGCATCACTTTTATATATATATATATATATATATATATATATATATATATATATATATATATATATATATATCTGTGTGTGTGTGTGTGTGTGTGTGTGTGTGTGTGATTTTCAAATGTAACTTTTAAAAACTGCCCTAATATAAATGAAATCTGATAAATGAGAAGGAATATAAGATGTGTATCCTTCCAGTCCTGCTTACTCTCTGCAGGATATAATGCTCTATAAACAGAGGACATTGTCCAGATTACTTTGCGCCATTCCCCTCCAAAATGCATTTTCTTAAGGATAATACAGACAAAGCGTTATGGAGAAATCTGATAGCCTAATCTACAACATTCGTTCTTAGCGAGACTGGAAACTTTTCTTCTGGACAGCTGGCGGATAAGCCTCTTTGATGAGGTTATGTGGAAATAATTTAGTCTAATTTCATTTTTGTTTTATTCCTAATCATAGAAAGTAGAAGGCCAGATCCTGAAGTTGAAACTCAAATACTTTGGCCACCTAATGAGAAGGAAGGACTCAATGGAGAAGAGCCTCATGCTGGGAAAGGTTGAGGGCAAGAGAAGAAGGGGACGACAGAGAATGAGGTGGCTGGATGGAGTCACTGAAGCAGTAGGCCTGAGCTTAGATGGACTTCAGAAGATGGCAGAGGACAGGAAGGCCTGGAGGAACATTGTCCATGGGGTCACGATGGGTTGGACACGACTTCGCAGCTAACAACAACAAATTAAAAATGCCACATTGCGTGTGAGACATTCCTCTGGAAATCTTGACTTGTACCTGCCACAGAATTCAGGTAAGCCTATTAAAAACGCTGCAAGACGATCAAACCGGTCAGTCCTAGAGGAGATCAACCCTGACTGCTCTTTAGAAGGCCAGATCCTGAAGCTAAAACTCAAACACTTTGGCCACCTAATGAGAAGGAAGGACTCACTGGAGAAGAGCCTAATGCTGGGAAAGATTGAGGGCAAGAGAAGAATGGGACGACAGAGAATGAGGTGGCTGGATGGAGTCACTGAAGCAGTAGGCGTGAGCTTAAATGGACTCCAGAAGATGGTAGAGGACAGGAAGGCCTGGAGGAACGTTGTCCATGGGGTTGCGATGGGTTGGACATGACTTTGCAACTAACAGCAACAAACTCATAGAAACATGCAAGCTTGGAACTAGCAAGATGTCCAGAAAATGGGGGAAAATGGGGGAAAATAGCCAGATTTAGAATGTAGAATAACCAGGGTGGAAAAGACCTTTGGAGGTCTTCTAGTCCAATCCCCTGCTCAAGCAGAAGATGCTACACCATTCCAGACAACTGGTTGTCCAGACTCTTTGAAAATCTCCAGTGATAAGTATCCACAACTTCTAGAGTCAAGCTGTTCTACTAATTCATTTTTCTCTCTCCCAGGAAATTTCTATTTATTTCTAGGTTAAGTCTCTGCTGATCAGTTTCCATCCATTATTCCTTGTGTAGCCTTCATGTGCTTTGGAGAATAAGTTGGCCCCATTTTTTTCTGTGACAGCCCCTCAAATATTGGAAAACTGCTATCACGTCACCCCTGGGTCCTTCTCTTTGTTAGACGAGAAAAACCCAATTCCTGCTCATGGTATGTTTTAGCTTCCAGTCCCCTAATCGTGTTTGCTGCTCTTCTATGCACTCATTGAGCTACCAAGAACACTCCCACCGACAGGGACAAGCCACTTGCACATAAGAAAGCAACAAGCCCCACGCCCCTCTAGCGCTGATGATGTTACCTAGTTTGGTAATGAAACGTCTGTAAAGAAAACAACCCAGCTCAGGGGGCACCAGGGACCCGACAAAAGCATCTTGTTTTTTTAAAGTGCAAAACAAAGTAACATTCAAAACTGGCTCAGGAAGACACTTCACCGAACTGTAAGAAAAAGTAGGCGGTGATACAGCACAAACTGACTTGCAAAATTCTGTTATCAATTCTGGGGGCGGGGTGGGGTGGGGGGGCTGCTTGTTATTAATCAATTAAAGTCATTTCAGCCTTCCTGAGGAGTTGATTTCATGCTGTGGTCTTCCTGGTGGGGCTGATAAGTATTGCCACGATTCCCCAACAAGAATCTTTTTAGGAAACAATAAGTAAGTAAGTAAGTAAGTAAGTAAGTAAGTAAGTAAGTAAGTAAGTAAATAAATAAACAAACAAACAAACAAACAAATAAATAAATAAATAAAATATATATACTTTATTTTATTTACTTTATACTTTATTTACTTTATACACACACGTGTTTTTGTGTTTTTGTGTGTGTGTGTGTGTGTTGGGTAGATCACCCGGTCTATATATAAATATAATATAAAGCAGTCTGTTCTGCATTTTCGCTCCAGTCTAGGAGCATCTTTTGCTGGCAGATGTCACTACTGTGAACACTGTAAATTCAAAAGGTGCCGGAACTCACACATGTCATACAACCCGCCTTGCCTACCCTACAAGGTTCCATCCAAAAAAGGTGCCGGACCTCCGTTCTGAGAGTTCTATGACAAAAAAAGCCCTGTGTATATGTGTGTGTGTGTGTGTGTGTGTGTGTGTGTGTGTGTACACACACACACACACACATGCATGCATGCATACATACATACATACTGTGATGGTTGCAATACTGAACGATGAGCAAGGAATCCCAAATTCATGACAGTCCACCTTCTGCTATGGAAAATCCTAGTGTGACTTGGGGGGCAGTCCCTGTTTCCCTGGATTGCTGTTAGTGGAAGAAGGAAGGAATGGAAAGAGGAGTGCTTTGACATTGGCAAGACATTGACATTGATAAGACATTGACATGGACATTAAGATGACACTGACATGATATTGATATCAACATTGACATGACATTGACACTGATATTACATTGACACTACATTGACATTAGCATAACATTGACATCAATATTGACTCGACATTAATGTGACATTGAAGTGACTTTGACACTGACATTGATATTACATTGATATTGATGCTACATTGACATTGACATGACATTGACATCAACATTGATATTACATTGACATTGACATCAACATTGACTTGACATTAATGAGACATTGACATCAACATAGACTTGACATTAACAAGACATTGACGACATTGACTAGATATTAACGAAACACTGACATCAACTCAGCGATCCACTTAACAACTGTGGCAGGAAAGGTCCTAAAAGGGAGCAAAACTCACTTAACAAATGTCTCACTTAACGACAGAAATTTTGGGCTCCATTGTGGTTGTAAGTTGAGGACTATCTGAACCTTCTCAAGAAGTTCTCCTCAGATCATCACTCACGATAGAACCCCTCAACCATTGCTGCCCCTTTATATTCTCTTCACCATCCCAACTTCCAGGCTCCATCAACATGGCCTCTTAATACCTCGCTTAATGGAGTTACATCTATGCAATGGGGTGAAACTCAAGAGAAGGTGGGTTGCTGGTTGCAAACTGGCTTGTTTGCTTTCCTTCTTCTTTCTCTTGCCCAGCAGTGAGAAAGGGGAGTTGGGAGAAGACCGTAGCCGGTTGGCAGACCTGAATGATGGGGAAAACCTATCACTGGTTCTCCAAAAAGACTAAATCAGGTGTGGCAGCTTGTTCCTATTGGGAGTCCAAAGGTAAACAGAGTCAGATTTGCTTAAAATGCAGTGAGACAACTAAAAAAATCCCAAGGCTGTAGGAAAAAATTCAGAAAGCAACAGGGCCAAATCAATGTCAGACAGTTTAGAAGGAGCTGTCTATGAAATTTCCGGGAATCAAGATCGACTTGAAGGAAAAGATTTTCCTTTGCCTACTAGTAACCATGGGACAGATCTGCATTCAACGCAAACTCTTGTAAGTTTAGATTGTTGTAAAACGTAACAAGATAAAGGAGTCATTGTTCATGTATAATACATTCTCACTTATTTTATGTGTGGCGATTTTTGCAGAGACAGTAGGATTTGTTTCCTGGAGGTGGCAAACCTTCGTGGCATTGCTCATAAAATTCAAGCCACTTTCATTACCTCAGTGATCTATGTCTCCATTTTATATTACCTGAAACAGAAATTGTTAAATTATTTGGTTAACTTGCTGAATTCTGACCTGAGACTATAATAAAGAACTACTACTACTACTCTGAGAATATTTAATGACTCTAAGTGTTAGACAAGGACAGCCAGGTTCCAGGTCCCACTCAGCTGGAGAGGTTTGTGGGAAGACTTTGGTCCAGTCACTCTTTCTCACTCCAACCTACCTCAAAGCCTTGTGTTGAAGGAGAAGTCTACGTCATGGTTCAGTCCAAGCCGGGAATAAACAATGTGGCGGCTGCTTTAGAAAGAAGGTTGCAGTTTATTGAAGAGGAGAGCCAGAGAGAAAAGATGGCTCTGGAAGAAAAAAAGAGAGAGCACATGTAGGGAGTGGGTTTTTATATCCTCTGGGGCTTTTGTTTGGCGTTGTTTCCTGTTCCTGTTTGAGGCTTTGTGTTTCCTGTGTCATGTATTTTGATCTGTGTCCCTTTGGCATCTGTGGGTTAATCCTATTATGTCCTGTCTTAGAGTTTGGGTGAGGTATGTAGATTTAAGGTGTCTTTGTCTTCCTAAGCTTCTAGCTGGAAGGCTATAACCTTCCTGAATGGATTATCATATCTGTATTTCTACAGAGCTGGTTTCTGCTTGGGGGAGGGAGACTTGGGGCTATTAAGAAAAACTGGGCATGCTTTTCTGCCTCTTTAAGATCCTTTGAGGAAATATATTTTTCTGCCCTTTTAATATTTCCTTCTCTGTGGAGGGGCTGACTTCCCACACATGGTTGTGGGGTGGAAATGAATGGAACACTATCTAACCACCTCCTTGAATTCCTGAAGGAAAGGCTGACCCTTAATCAGATAAAGGGAGCAGCTAGAATTCCAAGATTCCAGAATCCCATGGAAACTTAAGATCATATCTTCAAGGGCTTCCAAGAAGAAGCCTACTCAAGAAATGAATGCCATCAATGAGTGAGTAGATAGCAACATGGCTCGATTATGCATGTGCAGAGAACGTTCTAGAGAAAGAGACATCTACAAAAACCCTAATTTCTCCCCTTGCCTAGCCTTTCAGCCTGAATGGGAAGGTCTTCTGGTCTGTATGAAGTGTGAAGAGCATTTCCAAGGAATACATTGGAGAGGAGGAGGAGGAGGAGGAGGAGGAGGAGGAGGAGATCTCCTGTGCGTATGTTCGAAGTGCAGAAGAGAGGGTGGACTGATAGTGAGGAAAGGGTTTCCCCACCCACCACCACCAAGACGACACAAGGAATTTTAGAAGGAAATAACAGGAAGGAAAAAAGATTCAACATCCATCCCGTCTCCTTGCTCCTAATGAAAACCTCCCTCACCTCGCCAACCTCTACTCAGATCACAGATCCAATGTTTTCGGTTGGATTAGTAGGATCCTTGCATTAAAACTGCTGAAATTAATTCTCTGTCAAAATCCAGAGGGTCCCAAAATTAATGCTTCAAAATTTGTCATCATTTCTGGAACTGTTCTTCTTAACAGCTTGGACTATGTATAACCCTACAGAGAGAGGGTTATGGGGTTTTTTTGGGGGGGGTTTGCAGTGGGCCTCACTTCTGGGTGCTTTCTTCGAAAAGCCAGAGCTGGCCCTCGTATTACACTCTTTCCAGTGTCAGGAATTTCTCTGTCGTTTTTTTTACAAGGCTGACCTTGTCTCTGCCCACCTGCAGTTTGCACAAAGAGCTGTGCCCGTTACAGAAATCGCTTCGATTGTATTTCCGTGCCCATCGCACACTGCCTTCGGATAACAGAGAATTTAGACATGTTTTTAAAGAAGAAACATTTACACAGTGGAGAAGCCTTAAAAAAAAAAAAGGCGGGCGTTTCTGCCTGTGTAAGAGAAACGCACAGCAGATAAAAAAGGTACACTCTCTCTTTTTTTTTTTTAATCAAACCTCAGGAAACACAATTGCCTCAAGCTGTCGTGTTCTGCATCTCTTAAAGTCCAGCTGAACTCCAGGAAGCACTTCGGACAAAAAAAAACAAACCCATCTTGAAAGGGGTTCTGGAAATCTGACTTGTGGCAGTTCAAACTGCAGCTGGCCGATTGCCTCGGAGATGGAAGAGGCTTGAGAAAAAGCAAGGTTACCAAGAGCGATGGCAGAAGGGGTTAATTCTGTAATCATTCTCCAGGACGGTTGTGATCCCCACAGTGGCCACAGTCAATTATAGGGAAGGGGTGGGTCTAGCAGACAGGGGTGGGGGGGGAAATAGAAAAAGATTTGTGCGGTGCACACATGCGTCTCTTCCTGCAGTAGCCAGCTTTCTCACGCCTTTCTCAGGCTCCTCATGCGCCTCAGACTACTTTGGACTTATCATTCCATACGGCCGGCCGTAGGACAGCTGTCTTGGATAACTGACCGTCTGTTTGCCAAGGCTCGCTTCCCTTTATCCAAGGATGGATGCTTAGCGGGCAAATTATGCAGCCTGCCGTAGAAACCCACTTCGGGGGGGAAAAAAAATAAAGGATGGATCTCTTTAACGACACTCTGATTGACCTCAAGTCCAATATCTCTGCCCTCTTCTGCAAACTTGACTTGGAAAATTACACCATTGTCTGCTTGAACCAACCTCCTCGGACTTTTAAAGGTGGGTGCTATTTTTAACATCAGGAGGAATCTCCTAGGAGCTACCGGTAATCTAAACTAAACAATTTGTGAAGGCTTTTAAAGTCAGGCTGTCTGAAAAGTGACATTTGTGGATCAAGGAAAGAGGAAAAGCAGTAACAAGACTCTTAATGTTCGGGTTAAGCTACCGTGGTGGCAGAAATGTTAAAAGTTGCAGGGCAGGATCGAAAAGACGTAAGAGATTAAAGCTAAAGTGGTTAAGTTAAAATTAAGTTTAAATATTCAACTGAATACTCCGAGTGCTACTCTATGGGAGGAATTAACCGCTAACGGTTAAAACAGGCAATTGTCTATCAGTCTCCGGCTGTCTAGTAGAATCACAGCACTAGAAAAATGGTAAAACTTTAAAGTTTAGCTGCATCATGGTGCAGCAAGCAGGAATAACGTTTTAGAACCCCCTTAAAAAACATAGCGCATGTTACAAAGAAAATGGGAAGAAATCAAAAGAGCACGTAGGCTGATTAACTCTATTTTAGAGGGTAATGAAAAGAACCAGAATTGCTCCGGAGGTTGCATCGGAATCGGTCGAGCAGAATAACAGAGAGTCGGAAGGGACCTTGGAGGTCATCTAGTCCAACCCCCTGCTCAAGCAGGAGACCCTATGCCATTTCAGACAAAAAGGTTGTCCAATCTCTTCTTTAAAAACCTCCAGTGTTGGAGCACCCAGAACTTCTGAAGGCAAGCCGTTCCACCGATTGTTTGTTCTGTCAGGAAATTTCTCCTTAGTTCTAGGTTGCTTCTCTCCTTGATTTTCCATCCATTCCTTCGTAGATAAGATATGATAACCTTTGTTGTCATTTTTTTTACTGTGAGCACCCTGGCCCACATTAAAAATGAATTTCTGTTGCCTACTCTCAAAAGAAATTATATATCTACCCATACACATATACACCTGCTATATGCATGCATACACACACACACACATACATACCTACACCCATACATACATATTATTGTTGCTTAGCTGCGAAGTTCTGTCCGGCCCATCGCAACCCCATGGACAACGTTCCTCCAGGCCTTTCTGTCCTCTACCATCTTCTGGAGTCCATTTAAGCTCACGCCTACTGCTTCAGTGACTCCATCCAGCCACCTCCTTCTCTGCCGTCCCCTTCTTCTCTTGCCTTCAATCTTTCCCAGCATTAGGCTCTTCTCCAGTGAGTCCTTCCTTCTCATTAGGTGGCCAAAGTATTTGAGTTGATAGATAGATAGATAGATAGATAGATAGATAGATAGATAGATAGATAGATAGATCTTTGGTCATTTGGGTTTTTTCCCACGTAGAATTGGAGGTATCAGGGCAACGTTTCGACGAAATCTCATCCGTCATCCTCAGGCTGGTGACTTCAGCTTCGTTCTTCTGGGAGAAGTGTGTGGTAGTGGCTTCTCCCAGAAGAACGAAGCTGAAGTCACCAGCCTGAGGATGACGGATGAGATTTCGTCGAAACGTTGCCCTGATACCTCCAATTCTACGTGGGGAAAAACCCAAATGACCAAAGATCTAGATACAAACACCTGCGAAAACCTCAGAAAACACACACAAACATATATATATCACTGTCCATTTTGAATACATAGGGGAAAGAGGAAACCTGAGAGGTCAAAAGTTTGATGCTATATGGAACAAAAGTAATACTGAATCTGGATGTTCGCTTCAGGTGCCTTCAGGTGCTTTAGAAAACAGGTTGACCCCCTCTTCTTTGTGATGGCCCCCTGTATAAGATTACTGCCCCTTCTTTTGTTAACTTTACCAATGTTGAGTTATCCTCCAGTTCCACTCACTTAGAACGCCACAGTTTTTCAACCCTTTGATTAGAAACACAAAACGGAGAGCAAATATAAAATTTCCAATCAGGCAGGCAGGCAGGCAGGAAGGAAAGAAGAAAGGAACGACGCTGTAGGAGAGAAGCACGAAGCAAGGGACGGGATTAGTCCTTTCCTCTATTTATCACGCTTTCCTGTTCTGAGCTAACTAGCTCAGATTGCTCAGGATCTAACGAGAGAGAAATCAAGTTGGAGCACGTGGCTCCTTTGATCCTCTGCGTATGATTTCTCCCCTCGAAATGTCCTCGGTCCCTCTGACCTCATTCCATTCTGAACCCACCGCTTGGTACCCCATAATTGCTGACGATGATTTCCAGACGTGCTGTAGTGGAGGAGGACACAGCTGGTGGGTTTGGAGTGGAGAAGACCTCTGGCAGAGGATGGGTGGGGGGCGAAAATGAAGACCTTTTCCTTCAAGTCATTGCAGGAGTCCCGCGCTTATGGAGGGCTAAGAGTAAGCAGCTCATGGTGGAGGCATTGCGTGCCCCACTGGTTCCTTTCTAGCTTTCAAGTCTCGGTGAGAAAAGCTTACCCTTTTTTTTTAGGGTAAAAAACGAGAAACCCTGGGTCCTTATTCTCCATGCATATCATCGCCCATGCACATCATCTCTCCCCACCTTAGCACACCACCTGTGATATTTTTTTTCCCCTCCACACAGTACTTCTTCTGATTCTGATCATTGCTCACTTTACCTTGCAGAATTGGACCAGACGGTACGGATCTTCCTCTATTCCTTGATTTTTTTGCTCAGCATCCTGGGGAACGCCCTGGTGATCACGGTGCTGATCAGAAACAAAAGGATAAGGACAGTCACCAACTTCTTCCTGCTGTCGCTGGCCATCAGCGACCTCATGTTGTGTTTCTTCTGCATGCCTTTCACCCTGATCCCCAACCTCTTACAGGATTTCATTTTCGGCAGCTCCCTCTGCAAAATTACCAGCTACTTCATGGGTGAGTCTGCAAAATTGCCCTTGTTTCGCCAGGAGTCCTTGTCGATTCCAGAGTGATCCAGTCTTGAATTGTTGGCTAAACACGCATGACATCTGGTAAGAGACTAGGACAGGTAGTCCTCCACTTACGACAGCCACGGAGCCCCAATTTTCCACGGCTCAAGCAAGACAGTTGTTAAGTGAGCGTTGCCCCATTTTGCGACCTTTCTTGCCACCCCCGTTAAGTGAATCGCTGCGGTTACTAAGTGAGTAACGCGGTGGTTAAGTGAATCTGGCTTCCCTATTAACTTTGCTTGTGAGAAAGTTGCCAAAGGGGCGACACTGCAACGGTCATATATCTGGCCCAGCACTTGAATTTTGATCACGTAATCACATGGATGCTGCAGTGGTCATAATTGTAGAAAATAGCCATAAAACGCTTTTTTTTCAATGCTGTTGTAATTTCAGTCATTAAACGAATGGACGTAAGTCAAGGACTACCAGTATACACGTGCCCAAGAAAGACCAGTCAGTCCTTTGTCTAATTCTGTTGCCTTTCTAACAAATCCAAAGTGCACAGCTGCCTCCGAGTTACCTGCAGAATGAGTAGGAGAAACAGCTACTTGAAAGAGAAATTTGTAGTTGATGCGGAATTTCGAGCTATGTGTCTCCTAGCCTTGTCCAACCCAAAGACCCCTTTCTGTGCTTCCTATATATTCATATAATTACAAATGGCAGAGAAGACCACCTCAGTGTCTTCAATGATCTCCTGAGTGTTTTCCAAAGAACTCCCAGCTTCCCAGGAATAGGAGTGGAAAATTAGATCATTGCCTGGAAAATGATGGAAATCAGAACTTCCCAACCTGGTCAATGGTTGGAAATGTGAGCTTCTAGGTCAGGGGTAGGCAATCTTGGCTCTTTTATGACTCATGGACTTCAACTCCCAGAATTCCTGAGCCAGCCATGCTGGCTCAGGAATTCTGGGAGTTGAAGTCCATGAGTCATAAAAGAGCCAAGGTTGCCTACCCCTGTTCTAGGTCAACCCCCAAGGATTGTTTTGTGCAATCATCAAAATCGGTGTCAACAAACAAACTTCCAGATATGTACACTCCAACTGGTAGCCAGCATGGCCACTGCGGAGAATCTGCATGTTGAAATCCACACATGCAGACCGCACCTAGGTCAGCCGCCCCTAATCTTTTGGGCATCAGGGACCTGTTCCGTGGAGAGAGGATTTTCCATGGACCAGGGGGACCGTGGCTTCACGTGCTGCCGGCATCCTGTAGGTGGAGCTTCGCTTGTTTGCACGGACCGGTTTGTGGCATGCCGTGGCCCGGTGCTGATCCACGGACCGGGGCTTGGGGACCCCTGATCTGGATGACGCTGATTTAGATGCTTGAAATAAAAAGTGGGGGGGGGGAGAATTTCAGCACTTCTAATCTTGGGTTGTGCCTTGGCTGTTGCTATTGGCACAATTTCTCCTATTTAGAAAGAGTCAAGCTGTTCAAGAGGCAGGAATTTAGCTGGGTGGCTTTGAATACCTTATCCCGCTCTCTACAGGGGGATTTTGCCCTTTGGAACACCCAGACACTGGAAGAACTCGACAGGTAGTCCTCAATATACGACGGTTCGTTTAGTAACCATTCGAGGTTACAACGGCACTGAGAAAATTGACTTATGACCGTTTGTCCCACTTACAACCGTTACAGCCTCCCCAGGGTCACTTGATCAAAACTCAGATGCTTGCCAACTGACTCATAGTTACGACGGTTGCAGTGTCCCGGAGTCATGTGATCCCCTTCTGACAAGCCAAGTCAATGGAGAGGCCGGGATCACTTAAGTCACCGTGTCGCTGACTTAACGGCTACAGTGATTCACTTAACAACGGTGGCAAGAAAGGTCGTAAAATGGGCCAAAAGCCCCATTGAACACGTGCCTCACTTAGCTACAGAAAATCTGGGGTCAGTTACGGTCATAGGTCAAGGACTGCCTGTATTATTATAGTTGCAATGGCGCGCTCTGCAAGAGGGTGAGCCAAGCTGTCCATACGTATGTCCCTCAGGCGTAAATCTCCTTTAACGCAGTGGATCATGTTTGCAAGCATTCATCTGTAAAATCAGGTTGCCCCTGTGTGCGCTCACTTGATGTTTTTTTTTCTTATCCTAAGCCTTGTACATAGCCTTAGGTAGAGGTGTCAACTGGGTAAAAAACTATAAACATTTCCAAATGACACGTTTCTTGTGAGTTTTGCACCGAGGCAATTCTCTTCAGAAGAAAAATCTGCTCTTCCTTAAGGCTACAAGATCTGCGCCACAAACATTGGATACTCATTAGAGTTAGCTTTCTGATTTCCACCCCACCCACCCACCCACACAAAACTATCTAAGTCACAGGTGTCCAGTCTTGGCAACTTTAAGGCCTGTGCACTTCAACTCCCAGAATTCCCCAGCCAACTGTCCTATATCTTTTTGAAAACTCCAGCCACGAAGCACCCAGAACTCTCAGAAAGAAGCCGTTTCCATTGGTTCATTGCTTTCACTGTCAAGAAATTCTCCTTAATTCTAGGTTGGGTCACTCTTTGATAAGCTTCCATCAATTGCTTCTTGTCCTGCCTTTGGGAGTTTTGGAGAAAAGGTTGACCTTGTTTTCTCTCTGGGACAGCCCCTCAAATATTGGCACTCTGCCCTCATGTCGCCCCTAGTCCTTCTCTTCATTAGGCTAGACCAGGGATAGGCAACCTTGGCTCTTTTATGACTCGCGGACTTCAACTCCCAGAATTCCTGAGCCAGCCACGCTGAGAGGAAAGGGAGAGGTTTCCAAGCTGAATCGTGCTGGCTCAGGAATTCTGGGAGTTGAAGTCCACGAGTCATAAAAGAGCCAAGGTTGCCTATCCCTGGCCTAGGCCTAGGCTGCTTTATGACTCGTGGACTTCAACTCCCAGAATTCCTGAGCCAGCCACGCTGGGGGGAAAGGGAGAGGTTTCCAAGCTGAGCCATGCTGGCTCAGGAATTCTGGGAGTTGAAGTCCACGAGTCATAAAAGAGCCAAGGTTGCCTACCCCTGGGCTAGACATACCTAGTTCCCTCAACCATTCATCGTATGCTTCCAGTTTCCTATCATCACCTTATTGGATCATCTCCACATTGAAGAAGATTATGCATCAGAGCAAGGTTAAAAAAAAAACTATCTAAGGCTAGTTTTTAGTTTATTTTCTTTATTCTCATTACGTTAAGACTTTGGTCCCTCAGATTAATTGGTGGCCATTTTCAGGGTGAAGCTAAGGAAGTCTTCACTTCCGGATCACACATCCATAATGAATATATATGAAAACTGCAATAAAAAATATAATGAAGGTCATTGAAAGCTTAGGTGATTTTTAGGAGAAATAACACATTCAGAAAGTTCAAGACCTCCCATAGCTTTTTGATATGGACATTTAATGACACCTGAGGTTCAGAATCAGTTAGTCAATAAAATATCAACTCAGAATAGTGCTGGAAGGGACCTTGGAGGTCTTCTAGTCCAACCCCATACTCAAGCAGGAGATCCTATACCATCTCAGACAAGGGACTGTCTCTAACCCCTTCTTAAAAATCTCCAGTGATGGAGCGCCCACGATTTCTGGAGGCAAGCTGTTCCACTGGTTAATTGTCCTCACTGTTAGGATGTTTCTCCTTAATTCCAGGTTGCTTCTCTCCTTGATTAGTTTTCATCCATTGTTTCTTGTCTTGCCTTCTGGTGCTTTAGAAAATAAACTGACGCTCTCTTCTATGTGGCAGCCCTTCAAATACTGGAATATTGCTATTATGTCCCCCCTTAGTCCTTCTTTTCTCTAGACTAGCCATATCCAAATCCTGCAACCCTTCCTCATATGGTTTAGTCACTAGGCCTTTAATCGTCTTAGTTGTTCTTCTCTGCACTTTTTCCAAAGTCTCAACATTTGTTTTGCATGTGGTGACCAAAACTGGAAAGTGCAGTATTCCGTGTGTGGTGTTCTGTACCAGCCTGCTACCGGCCCTGCAGCAAAAGCAGGGACAACCCCTTTACAAACGGCAAGAGGCTGGAATAAAGCCTGCCAAATTTATTCACATAAAACAGAGCAAGACAAGACACCAACCATGAAACAGGAGCTAAGAAACAGGAACTATCCAAGCGGTTGCCTTCAGCAAACCAGCCCTCCCACACATTCCCCTTAAATACAGTTCAGGGCGTGGCCTCTCTCTGCCTCCTTCCGAGGTGCCCCATTGCCTTCCTCTGTTTACTCCTGATTGACTGCCACCTGCGTCGGGCGTCCTTGAACAGGGCCAGCTGTGGGTCATCTTCATCCACGCTGTCAGGCTCACATAGCTGGGTCTCCGTCGTGACCAAGTGGGAGGGGCCTGGCTGAGGGCTCTGCGGAACCTCAAGGCCATCATCAGCAAGCTCTTCAACACCCCCCTCCTCCTCCTCTGAGTCGTCCGACCCAACTGCCGAACCCACAGGCTGACCCTGAAGCACAACATGTGGTTAAATTAAGTTACGTTCTGATGGAGAACAAAATAAGGTCTATCTCTCTTTCCAAAAATTATTTCTAGATTGGGACCAACTGGACAATGAATCAGGAATGCAGAATCTGGGAATTCTTCAGCTGTTTCCACACTGGGCACTGTTCCTAGAGATGAAATTGAGTTAACTTGGAGGCTTGTTTGCACGTAGCTTAGAGGGGGTAATCCATTTCTTTTAATACAGTATAGAGGAACCATTCGTGTGTCTGGACACTGAGTAAATTTGCCTATTCTATGAGAACTGCTTCAAAAGGGCCAGGAATTTGGGCCACCCCCATGCAACCATCCATTATTAATGTGAGTTGCGCATTATTTTTCCTGCCTTTGCAAGGTAAAGAGATTTTGAATGCTCCTTTGTGTGATTCCCTCCCAGCCTCATAATCACACTGAATGGCATTTTATGCTTCTCAGCAAAAGGGCACCAAATATATTGATGAAATAGCAGGTAGACATTCTGTAAAGCACTACCCAGATATTTTTATTTTATTTTTTAAAGAAAAAAAATAGGTAGGAGGAATTGGCTACATATTGTGATACCTGCCAGTGAGAAAAGCAAAGGAATTTGCAGGAAGAAGAATTGTTTAGACAGAATGAGCAATAAATGGTGTTTTACCCTATCAATGACAGCCCCAAATTCAGCAGATATATTTCTTCAAACTGTTCCTTTCCTGGACAAAACTTAAATTGTTCTACTAGGGCAAAGCAACGTCCGGCTCTAAGCCAAGCTTTACCTGTTCCAGATTTTGGCTTTTTCAAGCAATAGGAGGTTTTTCAGAGTCAGAGGTTTCCAAAGATCAGGTTTTTGTGTCCAGAGATTTTATTCGTTTGTTTTTAACCATTTAATCAATGTCCAACTCGTGGTGATCTCCGTGCAACCTTGTCAAGCACAGTTGTTGGAGACTCATCTTTGTATCATTTTGCCGGTATCAAGGCAGTGTGTTCTTTGCTTGCCCCTTCTTCTTGCTTCACTAACCATCCCTAGCATCATCACCTTCTCCAATGAATTCTCACGCATAACATGGCCAAACTACTACTAACTACTACTACTACTACTACTACTACTACTACTACTACTACTAATAATAATAATAATAATAATAATAATAATAATAATAATTTTTTGTTTTATTTATTTTAATTCCATTTATATCCCTCCCTTCTCCGAAGACTCAGGGCGGCTTACAAGTTTAGCAGTAGCCTTCATTCTACGTATATGCCTGCTTATTAGGGCTTTCACACACACCCCAAGCGGCATTATTACAAAGTCAGTTTAATTGCTCCTAACAATCTGGGTCCTAATAATAATAATAATAATAATAATAATAATAATAATAATAATAATAATAATGTTGGAAGAGTCCTTTGAGGTCTTCTAGTCTAACCCCCTGTAGAAGCAGGAGAACCTATACCATTTCAAACAAATGGCTGTCCAGTCTCTTCTTAAAACTTCCAGTGTTGGAGCATTCAAAGCTTCTGGAGGCAAGTCGTTCCACTAATTAATTGTCCTCACTGTCAGGAAGTTTCTCCTTAGTTCTAGGTTGCTTCTCTCCTGGATTAGTTTCTATCCGTTGCTTCTTCTTGTCCTGCCTTCAGGTGCTTTGGAGGATAGCTTGACTCCCTCTTTTTTGGGGCAACCCCTGAGATACTGGAACACTGCTATCATGTCACTCCTCGTCCTTCTCTTCATTAAACTAGACATACCCAATTCCAGCAACCGTCCCTTATACGTTTTAGCCTCCAGGCCCCTGATCAACTTTGTTGCTCTTCTCTCTACTCTTTCTAGAGTCTCAGCATCTTTTTTACATCGTGGTGACCAAAACTGGATGCAGTATTCCAAGTGTGGCCTTACCAAGACATTGTAAAGTGGCATTAACACTTCACGTGATTTTGATTCTATCCCTCTGTTAATGCAGCTTAGCACTGTGTTGGCTTTTTTGGCAACACAGTAAAGTAAATGAGACAGTGTGTTAAGATTCTAGCTTCCAGTGATGTGTCTGGTTTTATACGATTTAACACCTCTCTGTTACTTACTCTGGCTGTCCATGGTATATCTAGTAATTTATGTATGGGGAGATTGTGTAATACGCTTATAATCTTTATAATATAAGCTTGATTATGAATCTACACCAGCTGATGGGAGGAGAAACTTTCATAGGCAAGCTTCTCAAAAAGTGCTGGGAATGTTGGGAAAACAAATGGAGTGAGGGTTGTTTTTTTTTAAATGATAGTTACAAATCCTGAAATATCTGTTTCCTAGCTAGATTCTAGCCTAGATCCTAGAAATTCTAGGGTATCTCAGTTTAACTGGCCAGATGCTAGCCCAACTTTCACACCAAGGCAAGAAGCTTTGTAAGGCTTCCTTTAAAATTCAATGTATCTCACTAACCTAGTTTTCTAATAATGGTCAAGCAGAGACTACATGGACCCTGAAAGTGAAGGAAAAACAAGATGCCATTTTCCTATTAGTGCAATAGGTTGGAAGTAGACTACATCTGAACACGGTCTCTTTCTGCTTTCCAATGTTTGTTAAAAATCAATGCCTTTGAAAAGATGCAGGATCTTTGGCCAGTAAACTGTGCAACAGCAGCAACAGATGTGGAAAAGGTCACATCTTCACGCTCAATCAACCCACTCCTTTCTTATGAACATCTTAAGGCCACTGAGAATTCAGTTATCCCTTAAAAAAGGGCCGAAGGTATGTTTTATGCTAAACTGTAACCCTCAATATTAAAGCTGTTAAATTCTCACCTATTCACCCAACCTTTTTGGGGAATCAGCAAAATATTTTGCATCGTAACCCAAGAGTATCTGGTTGGGCCACGCTGTGGTGCCAGCACAGCAAAGGACTTTAGCAAACGCTTCGCTTGGAAGAATCTATGCAGAAGAATGGAAGTTCGAAGGATGACAAGCAAGAAATCTTCTTTAAGCCACGGAGGACTTCCCCAGACTGAACGTGCATTTTATTTCTTCCATGAACAAACCTATGCAATTCAACTGCATTTTCCCCCCCACTGGATTTAGGTTTATAGGATTGCAATGGTTGTAATAGACTTGAAGATATTTTAACTTCATGCCCCAAAGAAGAGGGAGTCAAGCTATTCTCCAAAGCGCCTGAAGGCAGGACAAGAAGCAATGGATGGAAACTCATCAAGGAGAGAAGCAACCTAGAACTAAGGAGAAACTTCCTGACAGTTAGAACAAATAACCAGTGGAACAACCTGCCTCCAGAAGTGGTGAATGCTCCAACACTGGAAGTTTTTAAGAAGAGACTAGACAGCCATTTGTCCGAAATGGTATAGGCTTTCCTGCCTGAGCAGGGGGTTGGACTAGATGACCTCCAAGGTCCCTTCCAACTATTGTTATTGTTATTGTGTAATTGGGACATAAGATTAAAGACAACAGAGTAATATAAATAGCAACAGTTTTTTATATTTTAAGGCTCCTGCAGATCCTGGTAGTCTTCCCCTGACAACCACCATGGAGCCCATTTCTGTTAAGTGAGACATTGGTTAAGTGAGCTTTGCCCCCATTTTACAACTTTTCTTGCCACCGTCGTTAAGTGAATCACCGTAGCTGACAAGTTAGTAACCCCATTGACTTTGCTTGCCAAAAGGTTGCAAAAGGGGATCACCTGACCTTGGGTCATAAGTATGAATCAGTCGCCAAGCCTTTGAATTTTGATCACGTGACCACAGGGATGCTGCGAAGGTCGTAAGTCTGAAAAACGCTCACAGGTCACGTTTCCAGTGCCGCTTTGAACGGTCACTAAATAAAGTGCTGTGTGTCGAGGACTACCTGTAGTTAACAGATATTTAACTATGGGTAGATAGTTATAGCCCACTTTTTAAGGTTCCTGTTTAATTTTTTTTGGCGGGTCGAATCCCGAGTGCCGCATAACAGAGTGAGCGCCTGTTACTCATCCCAGCTTCTGCCAACCTAGCAGTTCGAAAGCACGTAAAAATGCAAGTAGAAAAATAGGGACCACTACAGTGGGAAGGTAACAGCGTTCCGTGCGCCTTTGGTGTCTAGTCATGCCGGCCACATGACCACGGAGACGTCCTCGGACAAGCGCTGGCTCTTTGGCTTTGAAACGGAGATGAGCACCGGCCCCTAGAATCGGAAACGACTAGCACCCATGTGTGTGTGTGTGTGTGTGTGTGTGTGTGTGTGTGTATATATATATATATATATATATATATATATATATATATATATATATATATATATATATATATTAACAAACAAATCTCCATCCTGATGACGTTGGCAGTTGGCCAACGAAAGCTTGATTTTTCAGCAATAAAAACTGTTTTAGTTTTTAATTCTATCCCAGTGTTCATTTGTTTGTATATATATATATATATATATATATATATATATATATATATGTGTGTGTGTGTGTGTGTGTGTGTGTGTGTGTGTGTGTGTGTGTTTAAGTATTTGTCAAGGTTTTTTGAGTGGACCTTGCTAATTAACTCTTTCATTCCTGTTTTGGCCCGGCTCAGGGCTTATCCGCAGGAACTAGTCAACTTATGACAGCTCATTATTTGTGCAAATTATTCAAATTGCTAATAAAGAATTTGGGAGGCTAAGATGATCATTTCGAACTATTTATGTTCTCATCAGTTAGTCATACCCTTTATCTGAGATTCGAACCCGGGCTGATTATATATATCAGGCAGTGTTTTAACCTCCTGAGCCACGGGTTCCTTCTCTCTTATATTAGCTGGAAGGCAAGCTAATATAAGAGAGAATATATATAAACATTTAAATATATATAAACATTTATCCCGTTGCAGACCCGTGGAACTCAAAATAAGAAAGATCACCCCTGTTAACATCTACACGCTGTTCAACATCAGGAAACAGAATGAAAAAAAATATTCTCGTGAGCTAACGTTAGACAGATAGTCCTCGACTTGACGGCCATAATTTAGCCCAAAACGTCTGTTGCTAAGGGAGACATTTGCTAAGTGAGATTTCATTTGCCCCATTTTACAAGCTTTCTCGCCTTGCTGGTCGAGTGAATCACTGCAGTTAGTAATGTGGTTTTGTTAAGTGAACCTTGTTCCCCCACTGACTTTGCTCGTCAGACGTTTCAGTGATTCGTGACCCCAGGACACTGCAACCGTCATAAGTATGAGTCAGTTGCCAAGTATCTGAATTTTGACCCCATAACTAAGGGGATGCGGAAACAGTTATAAGTGTAAAAAAAAAAACCCGGTCATAATTCACTTTGTTCAGTGCCATACTATAATTTCAAATGGTCACTAAATCAACAATTGTAAGTCCAGCACTGCCTGTAGTCTACAATATAAAGCTGACTGGGGCATTCCTAGTATAAAGACAGAAGAATTACATATTTTTTTCCTCCTTCTTATTGTGCATCAACATAAAACGTTTAGGATGCCTAAAGAGTTGCTGCCTGACCTTACTATAAAGCAGGGGTCTTCAAACTTGGCCCTTTTATGACTTGTGGACTTCGACTCCCAAAATTGGGAGTCGAAGTCCACAAGTCATAAAAGGGCCAAGTTTGAAGACCCCTGCTATAAAAAGTATATGTTTCCTCAATGTAAGAAAAAATATATATAGGTGAAATAACCATCTGGAAAAATGCTGTAGCTGAAGTTACAGTAAAAATATGTGTTGCGCCTGCACCGTACAGGAAGATCACCCCACGTTCCTGAAAAACTGTAATAAAAACCCCAAAGGCAAAGTCCATTTTCAGGGGAGGAAAAGGAAACTCTTTTGATGACACAAATAAATGAATCAGTAGGGAATAAAAACGACAGTCAACAACTTAAGAGGTAATTGCAGATATAAAACCCTCAAAAGAACAAAAGAATTTTTTTCCCCTGGAGATTGCCATCATAAAGGCATTTTGAGGAAATATATCAATATGACATTTACAACAGCAGCAAAACTCTTTGGAATTTGTAATATAGGAGAAGAAGACACACAATTTGTAAGGGTTAATGTCACAAATGACCTGTTCTCTGTCTCAACGCTTTGGCTGCTATTTAAATTTTATGTCTTCAAAATGTGGTACATCCCCATGAAAAATTATACTATGTTTGCTAAACAGTACTGGTTTTCTTTAATTAATGATGTTGGAAAGAAAAATGGTATCTCTTATGACAATAAATGTCATAAACCAAATTTCTCTTGTTAATCAAAACATAAATTAGGACGGATTTTTATAAACCTTTCTCCCACGTTCGCCTATAAGAAAAATGGCTAATGTCAATATGTTTTAGGCATCTGTCATTGGAAACTGGACATCTGGATTGTGTAATATTTGATTTGGCTATGGCTGCCTAATTTTGTGAAGCTTTTGAATAAACATTACTCTCCTTCTGCTGATTAATTTGCTAGATAACTCATGTTAGGAGATCCCTGCATAGACAAAAATGGTGGTATTGTACAGAGATGTTGTCTCAAAGGAAGGTTTTTTTTTAAAAAAAGGTTCTGAAATATATCAGTCTGTCACAGAGTCCTTTCAGAGACAATTGCTGGTTATAAATCTGGAACAATCCTAATGAATCATCTTTGCAAGTTTCCTTCTTTAAAGGGCATGCTAATGATCTGCTAGATACAGAATTTTGCAAAAATGCCTCAGAAAGTGACCATGGGCAACTGGGCAACCTGTTACAGGCATCGGCAGGCAGGGAAAGTAATGTCACGCTTATTGTCATGTCAACCCCACACAATTTGGGTCATTTGAGGACCCAAATTGTTGGGGACAATTAAGCTGACTTTGTAATAATGCCGCTTGGGGGGTGGGTGTGAAAGCCCTAATAAGCAGGCATATACATAGAATGAAGGCTACTGCTAAGCTTGTAAGCCGCCCTGAGTCTTCAGAGAAGGGCGGTGTAAAGTCGCGTGCTTCACATAGAGACGGACACAGAGCTGGGGTAAAGATGAGTTTATTCTGAACAGAACGAACTGGGGAAACGGGGAAGCCTGGCGTCTATTTGTACCTGCCCAGGTGGATGGCATCCAATCAGTTCAAACAGGTGACAATGGGTGTAGATCCTGGCCTCCCACCAGGCTGACCATGCCTGGGGCTGTCAACAGCTTAAGTCATTAGGCTTATCCTGAGTGAGCAGTTATCGCCCGGAGCTGTCCAACCCCTCTGCTGATCTGCACCATCAGCCTCCTGCTGTGCTGTCCTTTGTGTATGCTGGGAGGCATACACTGCAGGCGGGATATAAATGGAATTAAAATAAATAAATAAATAAATTTGCATGATGAATAACAGAAGAACAGAGTTGGAAGGGACCTCAGAGGTCCTTCAACCCCCTGCACAAGCAGAAGACCCCATGGGATTCTGGACAAATGACCTATCCAATTATGCATTTCATGATGCACTTTTTTTTCTTATTAAAAAAGGAGGAAACGTTCGTTGGATTGTGGAAGGTGATTGGTGAACTTTTCTAGAACATTCTTATGAAAGAGTGTTATTTTCTACAATGTAAATCAGGAATGTCATCTTTAATGAAGCAGATGATCAGAAACTTTAGTAACACATTTGTTGTCTGCAGTTCTCTCTCTCCCTCTCTCTCTCTCTTTCTCTCACACAGACATCTTTCTAAATCTATCGTCTGTCTGTCTGTCTGTCTGTCTGTCTGTCTGTCTATCTGTCTATCTATCTATCTATCTATCTATCTATCTATCTATCTATCTATCTATCTATCTATCTATCTATTTCTCTATCTATTAGCCTATTTTTCTTGGTTTATCCTTTCCTTGTTCCAATTCAGCATAGGCAGGTACAATCAATGGGCTTTTGAACATTGTGTAACCAATATTGTGTAAAAAAGAAAAATTATAAAATACATGGGCAGTAATCCTATTTAACTGCATTTAGTTAATTTTCATTAAAGCAAATTTAGCTTCTGTCATGGCTGTTACTACTTTTTAGAGTATGATCCGGTCCATGGAACTCTTTTCTTCCAAAAAGTAAACCATCCTTGTCATATAACAATCCTACATCCCTAGCACTTCAGTAATCCACTAAAGATTTAGTTTAGTTCCATATCTTATGGAATTTATCATTGCCTCTATCAGTCCAAAGATCTCAGCCCCATAAATTAGTTGGGGAGAGACTTTCCAAAGAGAAAGGTGGGGAAATCAAATTTCCTCTGTTGTTTGGGACAAAACTAACATGTTTAAAGGTCTCAAAAAAACCAGCTTGGTTAAGCTTAGAGATCAATTCTTTCGATATTGTAGGGAAAAAAGTGTCAGAACCTAGGGGCGGAGTGAAAAGAAGGATCAGCCTAGAATCCCTATGTTGACACAAAGTCCTAACCCCTTTGAGTGCTGTTGACCCTTATCTAACTCCTACCAGGTGCCAACCCTTAGTTGAGAAGATTCCTCTGCATAGTCATGAGTAGCAATAAATCAGTTTAATTGGACCTTCACATGTGGACCTCATCTTTTGCACCTCACAGATCTCAAGGAACTGAACTGATTTCTTTGTTCAATAAGCTAGTCATCATCAAATGATAGATAGTTCCTGAAAACAGACAGATGAGTCTTAATAAGCTTGAAATCATAGCTCTCTCTAACCCAGGGGTGTCAAACTTGCAACATCATGCGATGTGTCATGACATATCACGACTTTTTTTCCATTGCCAGCAAGGGGTTGGGCACGACGCATGGCATGACGCATCCGGCCCAGAGGCCAGCAGTTTGACACCCCTGCTCTAACCCATCAGTCAGAGAGGGACATAATCAGACATAATCAGTCATAATCATAATCAGTCATAATCTCCCAATGGCTTAGTGGTCCTTGCAGCACATTATCTTCCCATAATAATATATTCAAAGTATTAGACCAAAACATTACACAGAAAACGAATTATGATGCTGAATTCAAAACCTTGATCGAAGGAGCAGGTCTTCTGTTTTTCCTCAGATTTTTAATCTGTCTATGCCACCTTTTAACAAGGGTAAATCTAACTATCATTGTCTACGATCCATAACTGCAGCCCTAAATTAACCTGGCCAATATTATCCAACTGACATCTTTCTGACTGATTTGGGGCGTTTAAGAAAAGCATGCATTATTCTGTCCATTCCTCTGAGACGATATTACTTGGGGAAAAAAATAATTCCACATCATGAAATATGAAACAAGTTAAAACGTCTAAGAGTGATAAATGAATTTGATTGAGGCAATAGTAAAATATACAGTCTGGTTAAGTTTAGTTTAATCTTAGTTTCCTGTTTAACTTGGAGCCTTTTTCTTAAGCTGTGTTTCTGTAAGAATCTTTTCTGTTATGTAGGGAATGTAAGAACTGTAATTACTGAAAGAATTGTAAGAATGTAAGAATGTAATTATGTAAGAATATATATCAATCACCTCCACAGATAGTTTTTTTCCCCTGTTCTTTGCTTATTTGTTTCAGGGAAGAGATTTGCTGGAATGGTGTTTGCATTAACCTTTTACTTCCCCCCCCAAAAAAAGACATCAAAGCTTTCTTTGACTTTTGAATTACTTTCCACAAATTCTGGAAATGTAATTTGGTATTATCTGCCAAATAACTGAACTGCCTTACTCTGAAAGACCTGGTGAAAATTCACCCAAATCTGCATAGAAGCATTGCTTTGAAGCAGAGCTTGGATCCGAAGGAAATTATATTGCCTTATTGAAATTTTGTTTCAATCTTATTTTCACTGAGTGGTTTAAAAAATAATAATTACTAGATCAGAGGGCGGGGGGAAGAATTGCATTCTGTTGTAAATTGGACATTGAATCCAACCTATCCTTCACTACTTCTGAACTGTGTCCCATGCAGTGCCAATTTTTAAAACACTGATGGAATTGATAAAAGAGCCTTGGTGGAGGAGTGGGCTAATGCCTCCTTAAGTAACACCAGCTGCCTGCCATTAGTGCAGGTTCGAGTCCCACCAGGCTCAAGGTTGACTCAGCCTTCCATCCTTCCGAGGTAGGTAAAATGAGGACCCAGATTGTTGGGGGCAATCAAGCTGACTTTGTAATAATGCCGCTTGGGGTGTGTGTGAAAGCCCTAATAAGCAGGCATATACATAGAATGAAGGCTACTGCTAAGCTTGTAAGCCGCCCTGAGTCTTCGGAGAAGGGCGGGATATAAATGGAATTAAAATAAATAAAAATAAAAAATAAAATAAAAAAATAACCCAATACACCACGTTTCCCACTTCTGTTTCAGTTTTTCCTTGTCAGGTGTGAAGAATCAGGACCACATGTTAAGTTCCAGTTAAGATGATTTATTGCTCAAGCCTATACTATACACAAGAACCTAGTCAACTAACAGATCAGCATAAAATTAGAGCTAGATAAGAGTAAATAGACTCAGATTGCTTATGGAAACGTAATGACTCCAGGCTAATTCCTCTCTTGACTCCACACCCAGTCTCTGCCTCTTCTCTCAAATTCCTCCACCAAAGAGGTTGCTTTTCCTACAATGTATAAGAAGCCAGCTTTCTTTGGAAGAATGCCTAATTTTAGATACGATTTCCTAATTTCATTTTCAACTGTTTATGAAACTACCGAATCTCACACAATGGATCAGCTGAAATTAATTATTTTGGGAAGGACTTTTCATTGGCAATTACAATTACCTATTCTCTTTGTGTCCTAAAAAATTCCAGAATTGTAAGCTAACATCTATTCACCTCTGATCTCCTTCACCTCTATAACTAGTTGTGCCCAAACTTGGTAATAAAAATTTAATGCTTTAGCCACCATGTTATATGAATAAACATTATTGCTTTTCCTTGGAGAGAAATGTTTTTGTAGGAAAAGGGCTGTGAAGTTGTTAAAAAATGAAGAATGAATAAAGCTTCAGCTTTTAAAATAGATTAATGGTTCAGTTGCTGTTGATCACAGTCCATGAAATTAATTTTCAGGTGATCCATTTAGCATCCAAATTTTCCATGAAGAAAGTTTGCTTCTGAATAACAGAAAATCTTTGGTGTCTCTAACGGGTTTCTTCACTTTTTTGTGCTACTTTAAAAGTACCAAACTTACTGAATATACTGTCAAACTTCCCCAAAATGGAAAGATTGATGGGGGATATAATTTGGCTTTTTTTACAGGTATAGGTTTCCAAGCTGAGCCATGTTGGTTCAGGAATTCTGGGAGTTGAAGTCCACGAGTCATAAAAGAGCCAAAGTTGCCTACCCCTGGTATAGACTACATTCAGCAATTGTGAGGGGAAACAGATTTTGGAAGAAAAAATGGGTTTCCACCACTTCCATTCTCTCCAGGACTCAAATAGGACTGTATGATTACCTTTTATAATTGAAAATTCTGCATATATTTAAAATGCGGAGAGCAAATTGACCTCGGTGATCTGTTCATATCTATGTTGAAGGCTCTTTGCTAAGATGTATATTTCCTATTTCTCACAAAGAGAAAAACTCGCCGTGGTACATTGCGAGGATCAGAAAATTATGACTACGCTATATTTCCTTCTAAAACGCATTTCAGGACAGAGGTTGCAAAGACTCTATCTTCAAGGAACATGGCAACAATACTGACCTGACATCAGTGGTGGGTCTAAAGTCTGTAACAAAGTACAAATCCTACCACGGTCCAGATGTTGCTGAACAACAGTCACAGAACCAGCAGGAGGTCGAGAAGGGTAGCGCAGCAGAATCTGGAGCTCCACCACAAGCTCCTTCCTATCCGTGGTGTAAAACCAGAGTTAGAACTAACACTGGCTGTTACTAGACACATCAGCTGCTGCTTTGCCTTCTTCTGTCTTGATTTTAAGATTGTCAAAATGAGGCCAGTAATTTTCTTCTTCTCTTTCTGCTTTCCTACTCAACTAGGTGTCTCGGTGAGCGTATCAACTTTTAGCCTAGTGGCAATCTCTCTTGAGAGATATAGTGCCATATGCAAACCCCTGCAGTCTCGGGTCTGGCAGACCAAAACCCATGCCTTGAAGGTAATTGCGGCCACATGGTGTCTGTCTTTTGTCATCATGACGCCCTACCCGATTTACAGCACCCTGGTGCCTTCAGATCTTCCTAACAGCACCACATCCAAGTGTCGTCTTAATTGGCCAAGCACAGTGATCGAACAGTCCTGGTAAGAGTGGACCATAGGTCCTTATTTTTTTTTATTTTTTTAAGGCATTTGTCTTTATCTATCAAATTATGGAAAGTGCAATGATTTGTGATTTCAGTGGAACCAAAATAAGTATAATAGCATTGCAGCTAATTGCACTAATGATTGATGTCTTGATTACAGTGTTAACTGTATAATTACAGCACGTTGCACTTACGTAGCAATCAATTGAGACTTTTTCATTCTTCTATAATTCTAGCAGTTTCTGCATTTATATCATGTTCTCTACCTACTATGGACAACGGATACATTCTTCTCATATGTCAACCCAACTATCTTCCCCAAGATCAAGTCATTATTCAGATGTGGTTGCCTCCTAATAAATGGGGAGGCATTCAATTCCCCCAAAATTTCAGATACTAAAGCATTGATCAATCAAACCTAAATTAGTCAAGCTGGACACCCACATTGTTCAGGAAATAAAAATTCTGAGCAGTTAATCAGAAGTATGTTTTCTTTTCTCTCACGTGGAATTTAAACAAAAAAAAAAAGACAGAGAACTTTTAAAACTTAGTTCTTTTTCAGGTTTCCCCCCCCCCCAATCTTTTCCTCCTGTATAAAAGTGCAGAGAGGAATTCTGTCTGCAAAAGAGGATGGGGGAAGCTATTGAAAGGGATCCCCCAGGAGTGTTTGGGAGTAGGGAGAAGACACGGCAGTCGGGGTTCTGTTACAAGGGCCTAAGGACAGTGGTGGGATTCAGTTGGTTCGCACCAGTTCGGCAGAACCGGAAGCTAAATTTTGCTGAGTTCGGAGAACCGGCTGAATGCACACTGCTTCTAGAAGTCCATTCTAGGCCTCGGAGGCCTGGAGGAAGCCTCCCCAGCCTAGAACGGCCCACCGGAAGTGCGTGGATGCCACTTCTGGAAGTCCATTCCAGGCCTCGGGGGCTTGGAGGAGGCCTCCCAGGCCTAGAACGGCCCGCCGGAAGTGCGTGGATGCCACTTCCAGAAGTCCGTTCCAGGCCTCGGAGGCCCAGGCCTGCATCCAATAAGAGAACTGGTTGCTCAGGTATTTGAGTGCCACCACTGCCTAAGGACCGCCAACTCAGACAAGCAGGGAAAGCACAATTGAAATACCATGTCCCGTTTTGGTGCATCATGGTACAAAAAAAAAGATGCAGAGATCTTAGAAAAGTACAGAGAAGAGCAAAAAAGATGATAAAGGTCTGGAGGCTAAATCTTACAATGAACGGCTAAGGGAACTACCGGTAGGTGTGCTTAGCCTAATAAATAGAAATTACATGATAATTGTAATGTATTGTATTGTTAAGGGAACACCATGTGGTCATTGCTGGAAGGCTGTTTGAGTAGGGAAGCTGGCTAACGGCTCCCAGCTCCTCAGACAACCCGTCTCCAGCGCCGCTATTGGTTGCCTCTAGGGCGACAATGGGTTGCTTCAAACCTATTGGCCACCGTCTAGAGGCCAGGGTATAAATTGCTGCATCTGCAGTCCTGTTCCTTAGTTCAGAGCCTGCAAGCAATAAACCGTGATCTTTGCTGAACTCACTCGCCTCGTCTTCATTCCTGCGCAACGAACCCAGTACACAACACTGGTGACGAAGGTGGGATCCTGCTTCTCCTTCAAAGCTGAAAGTCACTAGGGGAGAGGCAGCGCACGCCTGGCGGGAAAGCAATTCCCCTCCCCTATGGTCGGCTAGCTCAGCCATGCTAGCGACCACGTGCTCAGAGGACCAGTTCCCTGGGCAACGGAGGAGCAGGATTTGAAGACGCTGAGAACGAGCCACGAAGACCAGCAGAATGCCCAAGATCGGAAAGCTGAGAGAATTCAACATCAAGCAGCCAGAAGAGTGGCCCTCGTACCTGTCCCAGGTTGAGAACTACCTTCGAGCGAACCAGGTCACCAAGGACGGACTGAAGGCCGCCACGCTACTCTGTGTGTGTGGCCCAGCAATGTTCGATTTTGACGTACCTGAGGGCAGGACAAGATGCAATGGGTAGAAGCTCATAACAGGAAGATGCAACCTGGAACTGTCAGTGAGAACAATTAATCAATGGAAAGACTTGCTTCTCAGAATTATGTGTGCTTCACCACTGGACGTTTCCAAGAAAAGATTGGATAACCATTTGTCTGGGGTGGTATGAGGATTCCTGTCCTGGGTAGGGGGTTGGACTAGAAGACCTCCAAGGTCCCTTTTATATAAGTCTCAGGGAAGGAGAGTTTCTTGAGTTATGGGTACAGCAGTTATGCTCACAGCAGACAATTCTATGAATATCTGCAAGCTTTGCAGAGCGAAAGATGCTGTAAATGACTTAAATCATCGTGAATTTAAGCAATTTCTTTTAAGAAAAGGAGAATTGAATGGATGGATACATGTGTGAGGTATATTCTCTCTCTCTCTCTCTCTCTCTCACACACACACACACACACACACACACACATTCATTATCATATTCCTTGTCAAACTAGACAGCCACTTAGACAAATTATTGAGTGCACTAGCCTTCTTTTCAGATAATTAGCACAGCTGTTTTGCCGTCACCGGTATCTTTCCAGATTTACAGCAAAGTTTACAGGCCTATTCCCTGAAATCGTCAACAAATAAATTAATAAAACAAATAGATCCATATTCCTTCAGCAGTTCCTATAATAACATCTCAAGTTATCATCTACCCTGCTTTGGGTTTTGTATGATTTTAAATCAAACCTGTGGCATGAATATTAGTCAAAAGTGGGTTTATTTGTTTGAGACCGTATTATTTAGTATTTGGAACTGGCGGGCTAGCCAAAGATCCCAGATTAATCAGCTGTAATTGTAACTGAAGCTCAAGTGGGAGATGTTTTCTGTAATATACCTCCTTCAGATGATATCCTGATTGTTAATCATGACAGCCCTGGAAAGCAAAACAATTATGTTTAAATTATGCCTTCGTACACTCTACAGTAATTTCATATTTCAGATCAGAAATAGCCCTGTAATAATAAACTTCTCAAAAATTGCTCTGCTGTTCTGCTGATCTGCTTTAGAAAAACAAAGAAGAAAGAGACATTTGTTCTGGAATAAATGTACATGGACTAAATCCTGTTTTTGTGGGGCTGGGGTCCTGCTTTTAAAATAACAGGTGCCGAGCGATGATTTGTTTATTAAATTTACATGCCACCCTTCTCGCTGTGCAGAGCAGTTCTGGGTGGCTTACAATGCAATAAAAAAAGAAGTATAAAAACAATTATAAATATCAGAATAATTAAAATTACAAACATTAAATAGATTAAGAACCAAGGGCTTGTGCAGAGCAGGGGTGGTGCTTTCTCTCTCTGCACCACCCTGAAGTGTCTCCATTGGGGCTCCACGCCAAGTCTTAAGGCCCCTTTGGAAAAACCACAAGGATGTGGGTGGCTACCTCTTCTGAGGTGGCAAGATGTTCCAAAGGACGGGGGTCACAGCGGCAAAGGTTTTTCTCCTAGAACCTGCCAGTCAAAATTCCTTGGCTGATGGGGTCCAGATGTAGACCTCTTTTTCTGGACTGTGTGGGGTGAGCCAGTTCTATTGGGGCGAGATGGTTCTTCAGATATCCTGGAGCCATGCCATAAAGGGCTTTAGAGGTGATGACCAACCTCTTGAATTGAACCCAGAAGCAAATCGGCAACCAGGACAGTGCCCCTAACAGTAGTGTTATACCTCAGGAGCCTCCAAAACTGTCCATCGCATTCTGAACCAATTGTAGCTTCCAAACAGTCTTCAAGGGCAGCTCCATGTAGAGTGCATTGTGTTAAGACAAGAGATGACCAGGGCATGAGTGACCGAATGCAGGGCCTCACAATCCAGGAAAAGGTGAAGTTGGCATGTGTAGAAGGAAAAATCTTCATCATGGTTCAGTTCAAGCTGGGAATAAACAACATGGCGACTGCTTTAGAAAGAAGGTTGCAGTTTATTGAAGAGGAGAGGCAGACAGAAAGATGGCTTTGGAAGAAAAGAGAGACCACATGTAGTAGGGCTTGGGCTTTTCTTTGGAGTTGCTTCCTGTTCCTGTTTGAGGCTTTGTATTTCCTGTGTCATGTACTTTGACCTGAGTCTGAGTGTCCCCCTTTGGCATCTGTGGGTTAATCCTATTAAGTCCTGTCCTAGAGATTGGGTGGGGTATGTAGATTTTAGGTGTCTTTGTCTTCCTAAGCTTCTAGCTGGAGGGCTACAACCTTCCTGAATGGATTATCACATCTGCATTTCTACAGAGCTGGTTTCTGCCCATGGAGGGAAACTTGGAGCTATTAAAAAAAACTGGGCATGCTTTTCTGCCTCTTTAAGATCCTTTGAGGAAATATAATATTCTGCCCTTTTAATATTTCCTTCTCTGGGCAGGGCTGACTTCCCACACAGCGAACATAAAATTCACATATACCACTCCATAGAAGCATGCACGCCTCCTCATCCTTGTAACTTTCTCTTAAAATGCACAAAGTAAGGCAAAGTAAATTTTGTTCATGCTCTCTGAGTAAGACACTTCAGTCATTGGAAACCTTACGTCAGACGTCAAGCCAAACCGTGATGAAATTATATTTTTCCTGTCTTTTTTTGGAGTGCCACGTTCTAGGCTTTGTGGCTAAAGAAGTCAGCTCTTTCAAAGCAGACTTTTGAGACCGAGGACAACAGCTGAACTTTATTGTTGCAATTGGCCACCGCAAAATAGACCGATTCGGCCTCTGTGAATGTTGCGCTCATCATACTCAGCACCATCACTGGTGTCCTAAAAAATAGGCATACTACTGTTGTGGACACTAAGCTGATGTTGAACTTAATTACGGCAGCGAGACTTTTAGTAGCGCAATATTGGAAGAAGGAAGAACTGCCGACCATAGAAGAATGGACTTTAAAAGTTTCCAATCTGGCGGAAATGGCAAAGATCTCAGCGTACTTGAAAGATCAGTCGCAACAGAGATATATTGTGGAGTGGACAAGATGGATTGATTATATCCAGAATAAATATGGGACTAAAAAGTTTCATCTAGCATTTGAATAAGTATTGATGTGATATTTAAACTGCTTGTAGTTATTTTATAAGAGTTAAAGTGCGATAGATTTAATATTTTATTGTTGTTTGCATAAGGTAGACTATGATTGATTGTATTTTTATACCCTGTATTGAGCTCTGGGAAGTTGGGGAGGGGGGAGGGGGAGGGGAGTGAGGCTGTTGGGGTGGGTTGGGGAGAGGGGAGGGGGCTAGGAGGGGTTTTGTCTTTTTAAAAAGTGTATTGTAAAACTTTTCAATAAAAAAATAGGCATTGTCGGTAGCCCCACCAGAGATACTTGGACAAGTAATCATTTCAATCATTGAAATGTAAATGTAAAATTGTATTTAGAGAGTCCTTGAGGCTCTCTGGGCTTAAGCTGTTTTCTTGAAGACATTTTCTCACCTGGCAAGGTGGAGTTTGCTCCCTTTTTGTATACAATAGCTCACTCTATTGGTGCTTAGGGGGATGTGGTTTTCTCCTTGGAATTCCTCACTGGCTCACAGTTGACTCAGCCGTCCATCCTTCCGACGTGGGTAAAATGAGGAGCCAGATTGGGGGGGGGGCAAGTGGCTGACTCTGTAAATCGCTCAGAGAGGGTTATAAAGCACTGTGAAGTGGCGTATAAGTCTAAGTGCTATTGCTATTACTATCAAAGCCATGGTGGCGCAGTGGTTGGAATGCAGTATTGGAGGCAAACTCTGCCCACCGTCGGGAGTTTGATCCTGACCGGCTCAAGGTTGACTCAGCCTTCCATCCTTCCAAGGTCAGTAAAATGAGGACCCAGATTGTTGGGGGCAATATGTTGACATTTGTAAACTGCTTAGAGTGGGGCGTAAAGCACTGAAAAGAGGTATATAAGTCTAGGTGCTATTGCTGTTGACTAGGCTGTCGTTCAACGATTGCTTCTCTGAGTTGGTAGCTCCTTGGTATTTACTGATGTCTCCTGGATAAATGTTATTATCCAATATAGATTCGGACTATACCATAAGTGTATTTATCACCTTTCGATAAAGATTTTCAGTCATCCAGGTGGAATTGTTTGGAAGTTGCATCGTGGCAACTGGACGACTTTCTTCTTTGTTTTTGGTTCAAGATGTTTTACTGCTTCTCCAAGTAGCTTCTTCATTCTGAACAAGTTGGTTAGAGGAACCCCATAGACGTCTCCAGGGTGGTTGCATTTCTCACCTAATCCAAACACGCTTGTTAGGTGAGTAGGCAGAGAGTTAAGACTTGTGCTCCTAAGAGCCTTGGTGGAGCAGTGGGCTAATGCCTCCTTAAGTAACACCAGCTGCCTGCAATGAGTGCAGGTTTGAGTCCCACCAGGCTCAAGGTTGACTCAGCCTTCCGTCCTTCCGAGGTAGGTAAAATGAGGACCCAGATTGTTGGGGGCAATTAAGCTGACTTTGTAATAATGCTGCTTGGGGTGTGTGTGAAAGCCCTAACAAGCAGGCATATACATAGAATGAAGGCTACTGCTAAGCTTGTAAGCCACCCTGAGTCTTCGGAGAAGGGCGGGATATAAATGTAATAAAAATAATAAATAAATAAATAAATAAATCCTTTCTACTAGGTGGTCTTTAAGTGTGGTCTTCCTGGTGAACCTGTAAAGTAGTCTTTATCTTCCTGGGGATTGGTGCAAGAGCAGTACAAAAAAACAGGTTGTTTTTTTGAGGCCCTCCCTCTCCATTCGCTTAAAAGAAATCAGGCATTCTTTCGGGGTTCACAAAGTTCACACTTTGGATAGGGTAGACAGATGGTCTGAGAGAGGAGTGAAGGAAGCCATTTAAAATGGGAAATCCTTCCCTCAATAGTGGTGGGCATATATGGGGACCCTCTAGCCAACTTGCTCAGTCCGAAGAAGCTACTTGGGTAAACATCAAAAATGTTTCAAACCCCCAAAAAGAAAAAAAATCCTGTATTTATCGTTGTTAATTTATAACCATTTTTTTTAAAAAAATACATGCGTTGTAGTATTCATTTGTCTGCATTTTGATTTATTTCTCCCTAAAATTAAGTCCATCAAGACACCCCTCATCTCAAAGACAAACATCGATACCTAAAATTGCTGGACGCTTTCGGCGTCCAACTAGAATAGTTTTAGCAGGCAACAAAATCCGCTCGACTTTCCCGCAGTGCTCACTCTTCCCTTACCATCAAGTTGGAATCTTTGACCAACACTCTTCATTTTTTTACCTGTTTATTTATATACAGCTGCAAGGAATTGGGTCTGTCTATTCCCCTGTGACTATTACTTTCTCTTTCTTTCAAATTATCACCTGTCTTCAATTCCATAGAGCCGAAAATAGTGAACCTGCACTTGACTGAGGACCAACTGTGGAGTAGGCAACTTATGAAGGTTGAGTAATGATTCCCCATCCCACCTCAGATTTCAGATTCAATTAGAGCACCATTTTTTATATCTAACGAGCAATAGCCAAGTTGCCATCTTTTCCATTATAAATAGGAACTGATAAAGGTAAAGGTAAAGGTTCCCCCGCACATGCGTGCTAGTCGTTTCCGACTCTAGGGGCCGGTGCTCATCTCCGTTTCATAGCCGAAGAGCCAGCGCTTGTCCGAGGACGTCTCCATGGTCATGTGGCCTGCATGACTAGACACCAGAGGCGCACGGAACGCTGTTACCTTCCCACTGTAGTGGTTCCTATTTTTCTACTTGCATTTTTTTACGTGCTTTCGAACTGCTAGGTTGGCAGAAGCTGGGACAAGTAACAGGCGCTCACTCTGTTACGCGGCACTCGGGATTCGACCCGCCAAACTGCTGACCTTCTGATCGACAAGCTCAGCATACTAACCCACTGAGCCACCGTGTCCCTAGGAACTGATACTCTCATTTTTAAAACACAGTATAGTGGTGTTAGTAGAGGCACGCTGGGAATTGGGTTGGCTGAGAGGCGGGTAGGAAAATGTGATTATTAATTTTTTTTGGGGGGTGATCTAAATCTTGCTTTTGGCTTTCCCAGGTATATTTTCCAACTCCTCATCCTTTTCCTTATCCCGGGGATCGTAATGATGATAGCGTATGGATTAATCTCCTTGGAGCTCTATAGGGGGATAAAATTTGATGTGAGCAACCGAAAACCTTCTCGAGGTAATTCTGAAGACTGAACTGGTCCATTTGCTTTCCGTCTTAATAGCTTGACATGTACAGGCACAAAAAATGAGATAGAGATAGAGATAGATAGAGATACTGTAGAGATAGAGATACTGTATAGATAGAGAGATAGAGAGTTATATGGATATGGATATGGATATGGATATGGATATGGATATGGATATGGATATGGAGATGGAGATGGAGATGGATATGGAGATAGAGATAGCTGGAGACTGGGAGTTCTAGTCCTGCATTAAGCACAAAAGCCAGTTGGTTGATTTGGGGTCAATCACCTGGAGACTGGAAGTTTTAGTCCTGCCTTAAGCACAAAAGCCAGCTGGGTGACTTTGGGTCAATCACCAGGAGACTGGGAGTTCTAGTCCTGCCTTAAGCACAAAAGCCAGCTGGGTGACTTTGGGTCAATCACCAGGAGACTGGGAGTTCTAGTCCTGCCTTAAGCGTGAAAGCCAGCCGGGTGACTTTGGGTCAATCACCAGGAGACTGGGACTTCTAGTCCTGCCTTAAGCACGAAAGACATCTGGGTGACTTTGGGTCAATCACCAGGAGACTGGGAGTTCTAGTCCTGCCTTAAGCAGGAAAGCCAGCCGGGTGACTTTGGGTCAATCACCAAGAGACTGGGAGTTCTAGTCCTCCCTTAGGCACAAAAGCCAGCTGGGAGACTCCGGGTCAGTCCCTCTCTTCAAGCCCAACCTTCCTCACAGGGTTGTTTTTGTTGTGGGAAAAACAGGAGGAGGAAGGCGTGTTTGATCCGATCGCCACCTTGAGAAATTTGTACAAATAATAAAGGCAGGGTACGGTTCAATCAAAATAAAATTAAAAATTAAGTTCATCCCCAGAGAATGACGTTTTAGGGAAACACCCCCCCCCCCCGACTGCAAAGGGGAAAGGGGAAACTCCAGAGGGAGGATTAGGGGCTGGAAGCCCAGAGGCCAAATTGTGTTGAATGCCAACGAGCGTTGATGTCGTTGCTCCTGCTTTCCATATGCAGAAAGGAAAACGAGCGGGAGCAGTAGGTACGAAGATGGGGATGGCTGCTACTTGAAGAAGAACAAGAAGCAGCAGCAGCAGCAGATACCCCTTCGTCAACTTTCCTCCATCAGCTCCTGCAGCAACAACCAGAAGATTGACAGACCAAGGAGCAGCACTTCCTCGGCCAACCTGATGGCCAAGAAGCTGGTGATCCGAATGCTGATTGTGATTGTGATCTTATTCTTCCTCTGTTGGACGCCCATCTTCAGCGTCAACACCTGGAGGGCGTTTGACTCCACCTCAGCTCAGCTTCTCCTCTCAGGAGCTCCCATCTCCTTCATCCATTTGCTCTCCTACACCTCCGCCTGCGTGAATCCGATCGTCTATTGCTTCATGAACAAGCGTTTCCGGCTGGGTTTTCTCGCAACCTTCGCCTGCTGCGCCAGGCGACGCCTCCCAGCCACCCGAGCCGACATGGGAGAGGACGAGGAAGGGAAGACAACCAGGGCATCTCTTTCCAGGTATTCTTACACCCACATGAACATGGCTGTCCCTCCGTGATTTGGAGAAAAAGAGAAGGACATTGTAAACATTGCCACTCCCACCGTCCCCTTCATGCATTGAGCCCATCTCAAATGGTTTGGTACTTTAGGATTTCCTGCTCGAGCGGTGTGTGTGTGGGGGGGGGGTTGGACTAGAAGAGCTTTAAGGTCCCTTCCAACTCTGTTATTCTGTTATTACTTCTACAAAGGCAGCGATAGGACTGGGAGATGAACAGCATACTCATTGATCAAAGGTCTCCCCCATAGGATTCTTCTAAGGCCAGTTCAATAAATCCGGTATCATATTGCCATCATCTGTGACAAAATACCCATAAGAGGGAGAGTAAAATTCATCCGTACTTTTCTACTCTCCTAATTAATTGTGCTGCTGGGCTTCACTGCCTTCAAATTAACGGCGTGAAGATAAATGGAATGTAACAGCTATTTGGGAAAGTAAAGAGTTTAATGTTTGGGGAATAAACAATTTAAGTCCCCAACTGACTCGCCCGTAACGCCATTTTTCTACGACAATTTAATGGAGCTTCGATTCAGAGCAGGGGTGGAACAAAGAACTGATTTGACTGCAATGTTTTCACTCTTGTGTCTACCCAGCAACTGCAGGAGATACCACCTAGGTCAGATCAATAGAAACCACCATCAATACACAGAAATAATACCCTTGCCTTTGGGATTCATGCACCAAGAACCAGTGTTGATACTGTACATACTGCCTATGGAGAGGAAAGCTTTGTTAGCTAGCCCAGGGGTCCCCAACCTGCGGGCCGCGGCCCAGTAGTGGGCCGTGGCCTGTTGGCCACCGGGCTGCGGGACAAGCTGGCCAGTGCATACGTACCCCCTCACTCGTGCTAGCGCAGCAGGGCGTGAAAACAGAAGCCTGCGCTGCGGGATATAAAAACAGGACACCGGCATGCCTCAGGGTATGAAAATGGGATGATGATGCGGCTTGGGATGCAAAAACGGGGTCCCGCCACCGCATCTTGGGGTGCAAAAACAGGATGCCATCACACCACGATGTGCAAAAATGGGTGCCGCCATGCCGCATGGCACAAAAATACGCCACCACCACGCTGCGAGGCCCAAAAACGGCCGCTGCCGCACTGCACAAAAATGAGGCACTGTGCCACGCAAGAATGGGGCAGGGCTAGTGAGTATCAGGTGGGCGCTAGCCCAACCCCATTTGCAGCACGTGTGTGCTCACGGCCCCATGTGTACACACGTCCGCACACGCGTGTAAAATGCTGAACCCTCCATTTTCCTTTGGTCTGCCAACCTAGAAAGGTTGGGGACCTCTGAGCTAGCCTGACTGAGAGCTGTTGATATTCCTTTCTTCCAATATGTAATAGGTTGCAACTTTCACAGCCTTTAGGCATACATGGAGGCTGGAGAGAGAACACTGCGCTTGGATGATACCTGTAGTTTTAGATTCCAGAACTGGGATCTTCTCCCAATTTTTTTGTGAGATCCACTACTATTTTTACTGTCCCCCAAAGTGCTTTTCCAAAAGGCTGGACATTCTTGATTTTTTTCCTTGAAAATGTTTTGCTTCCCATCCAAGAGATTTCTTCAAATCCTGACTGAAGCAAAACATTTTCAACGAAAAAACTAAGAAAGTCCCGTCGCCTTTTGGAAAAGCATCTTTGGGACTGGATCCCCATAGACTAGGGGTTGGCAACCTCGGCTCTTTTATGACTCGTGGACTTCAACTCCCAGAATTCCTGAGCCAGCATGGCTCAGCTTGGAAACCTCTCCCTTTCCCCTCAGCGAGGCTGGCTCAGGAATTCTGGGAGTTGAGGTCCATGAGTCATAAAGCGGCCTAGGCCTAGGCCAGGGGTAGGCAACCCTTTGCTCTTTTATGACTCGTGGACTTCAACTCCCAGAATTCCTGAGCCAGCCTGGCTCAGCTTGGAAACCTCTCCCTTTCCCCTCAGCAAGGCTGGCTCAGGAATTCTGGGAGTTGAAGTCCACGAGTCATAAAGCAGCCTAGGCCTAGGCCAGGGGTAGGCAACCCTTGGCTCTTTTATGACTCGTGGACATCAACTCCCAGAATTCCTGAGCCAGCACGGCTCAGCTTGGAAACCTCTCCCTTTCCCCTCAGCGAGGCTGGCTCAGGAATTCTGGGAGTTGAAGTATGCGAGTCATAAAAGAGCCAAGGTTGTCTACCCCTGGTATAGACATTTATTGGTTTTATGGCCCATATGATATTCTATTTGGCACCCAACTCCTTGCGGAGATTTGTTGTGTCTGTGATAATTATGATAATTATTATTTTATTTATTCCATAATTTATCTGGCAAAAATTCCTGACAGGGCACATTAAAGGCAAACTAAACAAACAGGAAAGAAATATGATGGGAATAATTACAGATGCCAAAGAAGGACATGAGAAATTTAAGGACCCAGCTAGCTGTTTAGGAGATCTGATGGGAACTGAGCAAATTCAGATCATAAAAGATTGCCCAAGTCAAGGCACAATGTAGACAGTTGATGAAGGAAAGGAAGACGAATTAGGAAAAGGAAAAAAAAAAGAAGACAGTTGGTGGACATTTGAGAACATCTAACTTAAGCTGGAGAAAATTATTCCCTGGGGGCTTTTGATGATTTGAGAATTCATTCCACCAAACCGAAACTCAGCGAAAAATATACATTTCTTCTTGAATTAAGGACAGGTGCTTCAGTTTATCGCTACAAAATATCAGTGAGAATCAAAGGTGGATTTTTTTAAAAAAAAAGTACTTAAAAATAAATGATGGCCATTTTGGTTTCCTGAGTGGAGGGGGAGGGGGAAATCTATACCTAAATAATAGCTTTGTTAGCAAAGTATTCACATGAGCTGAGTTCAACTTTTGGCAATTTTTATGGGATGTCTACTTACAGTGATGCAGAAAGTCTTGTGAAATCTATTTTGCCTTCCCAGCTGCAACTGGTCTCTCATCCATGAATGAAGCTGGTCTGATCCTGCTTACTTTTCTAAGCTCAATTGGATTCCAGTTTTCCCATCCAGGCAGAAATATTAACACCGGGGGGGGGATGAATTCCAAACAGATGGAACTGCCAATAACATCAAGAAAAAATGACATTCACCCAGACAAAAAGAAGGGCTTCTCTGAACAGGTTAATGAAGCCATTGAATCCCCTACCACAAGATATGAAAGCATTAATTGAAATGGAGCTTTGCGTTACAGCTGCTGTTACCCTTTCAGCAAATTGGTTCGGATAAGCCATATCCCTAAGGTAGATCTGGGAGAATCTAAAACGTTGGAAGGAAGGAAGAGAAGACGGGCCACTGAGAGGTTAAGATATTAGATGGCTTCCTTAACTAGACCAAAGAAAACATAGCTTTGATTAGGTGAAGGAACTCAAATGAGGGTTACACAACAGAGACTGTAGTATGGTATTGTGGTTTGGTATGCTGGTCTGACAGCCGCGGATAGGGAAGTATTGCAGAGGGTGGTGAGTGCAGCACAAGACATTGTGGGCTGTCCCCTGACACCATTGGATGACATCGACAGGGCTCGCTGCCTTGGAAGAGTGAGGAAAATTCTCAGGGACGACTCACACCCTGGACGGTATCTCTTTACGCTCCTACCATCGGGTAGGAGATACAGGAGTATAGCCAGCCGCACCAACAGGCTGAAGAACAGCTTTTATCCGTGGGCTGTTAGGCTTTTGAACGGGAAATAATTTTTGTAAACTTTATGCAGAATTGACTTGCGAGGCCGGTGTGTGGTGCAATCAGTTCACATGGTGTAATAAGATGGAGGGTTTGTTGTCACTGTGAGTTGGCGGGTGGGAGCACGAAGGGAGGCTCAGCTAATCTCAATGTATACATGGTTGCACTTTGACAATAAAGGTTCATTCACTGTGAAAAGTTGAAAGGAAGATCTGGAAAGCTGTAGATATCATGGGAAGCTTCAGGATAACTACCGCTATAGGTGACTGACATATTTCAGTAGGCATGTAAAGCAGATCAAGGTCTGTTTTCCTGTCCTCTTACATCAGGGGTCTTCAAACTTGGCCCTTTTATGACTTATGACCCTTTTCAGCCAGCATGCCTGGCTGAGGAATTCTGGGAATTGAAGTCCACAAGTCATAAAAGGGCCAAGTTTGAAGACCCCCTATCTTACACGATTATTTTCATTTATACTCACTCTCCACTGCTGTGTCGGGCCACTTAGATCACCTTCTTCCTTTTTTCGAGCAAGATAAAAAGGGCATTGAGTGATTTACCTTAAATGTGTGTCCTGTATGTGTCCTGTGTCTCCTTGCTATTGGACATCCCAGGTGTAACTGTATATTTTTAACGTGTACCTTTCATATGGTATGATATGCTACAAATACATTTATTAAAAAATATTTCACCTTGCGGCACTACCTCCTGTTTTCAGTATAAAAGCTGAAATCCTTGTTGTTGTTGTTGTTGTTTCGTTACTATGGGGGAAAAAGTGTAAAAAGGTAGGATCACACCTTCTTAAAAATTGCAACTCCCACCTCTCCCTATCCTTGAGATCATTCAAGGTAAAGTCTTCTTCAGGGTGAATTCAACTCTTGGGGATGTAACAGAGACATCTTTGTGATTCGCCTATCAATTCTCCTATCAAGGTTGACTCAGCCTTCCATCCTTCCGAGGTAGGTAAAATGAGGACCCAGATTGTTGGGGGCAATTAAGCTGACTTTGTAATAATGCCACTTGGGGTGTGTGTGAAAGCCCTAATAAGCAGGCATATACATAGAATGAAGGCTACTGCTAAGCTTGTAAGCCGCCCTGAGTCTTCGGAGAAGGGCAGGATATAAATGGGATAAAAAAAAAGGTGGCTACAATGGAAGGCCTACTTGCGTCTAGTTTTCCAACAGTTGACATATCAAAACAGAACTAGAGCTGCAGAATTCAAATTTTATGAAGCACTTCTATACCCATATGCTTCCCTTTGGACACATCCTACTTAAGAGATGAGGAAAAATATTAAAAATGGGGTGAGCTCATGTTCGAGATTCTCCCCTTTCATACACGTTCTATGTGCCTAGGAAAAAAAAAGCATATTTGATCTCTTTGGGGTTAATATACCTTAATTAGTTATCATTCAACATACCACGCTGGACGATTATAACTGTCCATCTTCCCTTTTCATACTGCCCTGATATGAAATTTCAGTCTGCAATGAGCATTGGCTGCTGTGCTTTCAAAAGGAGAAAACAGGTTTTAATATGCAGATAGGCACTAATCAAATTATATAAACACAGGTTTTGTAAATTATTCAGCCCAGCATCCTGGCGGTCCTAATTTCCATCTTCCCTTCAGTTTGATTTGATGCACGGAGCTCATGTGGTCTTATTTGTGAGAGGTTTTTGTGATAATCTTTTAGAGAGCACTCTGCAGAGTAATTAGTGGAACAAGACTGGGCTCAACGCTAATCAGCTGCTTTGGGATTTTTTTTCCTTGCATTCTTTAATAAATGAATCTTCAATGCTGAAAGGCAGCAAGTTATCATGGCAAACTCTTGACTGCAACTTACTGTGCATCTATGAGGCAGCCTTGGTGTTCTCTGAGCTTGCTTCTTTTCTTGAGACGTCTCAATACACAAACTAGGTAACATCATCAGTGCTACTAAGGATGGGGATTGTTCTAGGTTTATATTCTAGTGCAGGGGCCTTCAAACCTGGTCCTTGTATGACTTGTGGACTTCAATTCCCAGAATTCCTCAGCCAGCGTGCCTGGCTGAGGAATTCTGGGAGTTGAAGTCCACAAGTCATCAAAGGGCCAAGTTTGGAAGACCCCTGTTCTAGCGGCTTGCTCCGTCAGTGTTGGTGGTGAAAGAAAAATCTTCATCAGGGTCCAGTCCAAGCTGGGAATAAACAACATGGAGACTGCTTTAGAAAGAAGGTTGTAGTTTATTGAAGAGGAGAGCCAGACAGAAAGATGGCTCTGGGAAAAATTGACCACTTGGAGCAGAGTGGTGGGCTTTTATTTATTTATTTATTTATTTATTTATTTATTTATTTATTTATTTATTATTTGGATTTATATACCTCCCCTCTCCCGAAGGACTCGGGGCGGTGTACAGGGCAATTAAAACACTATATACAACACATAATATACAAAAGTTAAAATAAATTAAACCAAGTAGCCCTCTTGAGGTTGTTTCCTGTTCCTGTTTGAGGCTTTGTATTTCCTGTGTCATGTACTTTGACCTGAGTCTGAGTGTGCCCTTTTGGTATTGGTGTGTTAATCCTATTATGTCTCCTGTCCTCAGAATTTGGGTGGGGGGTATGTAGATTTTAGGTGTCTTTGTCTTCCTAATTTCGAGCTTCCTAGCTCCAACTTTCCTGAATGGATTACTGAGTTTGCATTTCTAAAAGCTGGCCTCTGTCAAGGGGCTAGGGCAGGGGTAGGCAACCTTGGCTCTTTTATGACTCGTGGACTTCAACTCCCAGAATTCCTGAGCCAGCATGGCTCAGCTTGGAAACCTCTCTTTCCCCTCAGTGTGGCTGGCTCAGGAATTCTGGGAGTTGAAGTCCACGAGTCATAAAAGAGCCAAGGTTGCCTACCCCTGGGCTAGGGCTAATTTCTGGGGGTTGGTTTCTGTCATTTTTTTAAAGATCTTCTCCATTATTCCTTTGGGAAAATATATTCTGCCTGTTTAATATTTCCCAAAATATTTCTTTCTCTGGATTCTTCCCACAGTGAGGATGATGGTCTTGGAGGTCCTTTGGTTGGGCTGTTTACTGTTGTCTTCTTTAGCTATTGATTGGGCTATTCTTTACTTGATTGTTAGTCTGATGTTAACCTTGGAGTTAATTGTCCCCAAGGTGCTATTTCACGAATCAACTGGACTTCCTTTTTTTCTCTTTGAAGACGTTTCGCTTCTCATCCAAGAAGCTTCTTCACTTCTTCTTCAGCTGAAGAAGCCTCTTGGATGAGAAGCGAAACATCTTCAGAGAGAAAAAAAAGGAAGTCCAGTTGCCTCGTGAAATAGCACCTTGGGGACACCCATGACCTGGATGACTGAGAATCTCCATATTTAGTCACGCACTTGGAGTTAATCTCTTTTCATCTGGGTTCTGATTGCTAGTGGGGAGGTATTTTGGTTTTTTTGTTCCCATTTTGGCTTGTTGGTTGTCTCTTTTGCATACTATATCGATATTGTTTATGTCTATGTGTCTCTTGAGCGCAAACCCCAGACCTTACTAACACTGATGGTGTTACCTAGTTTGAGTCATGAAACATCTGCATCTTGGTTGTTTTCAACCAAGCTCAGAGTGCGCCAAGGACCCCTTATTTCAACTCTGAGCTACAATTATTCTCCTTTATTGATCGACATCTATGAGTAAACTACTTAAAATTAGAAAGCCATCCGTAACTCTGCTTGCGTTGGACAGAACTCCTTGATCCAGGCCAGGCAAGCTCCACCAAGGCACCTTTCAAGTGCCTGGACCTCATTTCCCAGAATTCCCCAGCCAACAAGGCATTTCAGAGAATTCTGGATAATAAATATTTCAGGATTCAGGGAAATGTTCTGTGCAAAAAGGTCTGGTTCTGGATGAGTGGTGAGTATAAATGAAGCTATTTATCATGTTGTCTGTGGATTCATTTTGACAGGCTTGGTATTGCCTTGATCAGGGGTCTTCAAACTCGACCCTTTTATGACTCATGGACTTCAACTCCCAGAATTCCTCAGCCAGCGTGCCTGGCTGAGGATTTCTGGGAGTTGAGGTCCATGAGTCAAAAGGGCCGAGTTTGAAGACCCCTGACCATCATTAGACAATGCTACATTCAATACAATAGGGGGAAAAAAATCATTGTTTTTTCATCTCACTTGCACCTCCAATAAGCTGCTTATGTTCTGCTTTATAAAGGCAGAGGTATATTATTTAACTCTTTGATTTATATCCTATCTGTGGTCTAGGAGCACAAGATGGCATTCAGCTTCCTATATCTTTTTCTCCCCAATTACCTTGGAAGGCTGAGTAGGCAGAAGAGAACAACCCTTTCGGATTTTGAGGGAGAATTTGAAACTTGATTGGAAGTTTCTCCAACTGCCTTTCTAGCTTCCTTGAAATCCTTTGATTTATAGAGTTCTAATTGGGCATTTTTCTAACAACACCGTAAATTACCTCCGGGAACATTGTTGTAAATATCTCTGTGAAAGGAGTATAAAGTCCTAGCTTTGCATTTGCAGCAAGATCTCCAGAAATACAAGAGGCAGCCGGCTTTTGAAAAAAAGAACAAAATTACTCCAATATGATGACTTTGTGAAGCTCCACAGCCCCCCCCCCCCCACACACACACACGCACGCCCCCAGGGAATATATCTTTCACCCAAAGAGAAACTTCTGTTCGTTTTCCCTCTATAGGCAAAGAGCATGGATGTTTTTAAGATGAAGAGAGAGAAAAAGACAGAAAAAGCAGTGAAGAATGAAAACATGAAATTGCACAGCAGGGGGAATTGCCTTCTGAAAACTGAATTTAATTGGGCTCGGGCTTGGCATTCATATCGATCTCTTGGAAACGTTGTAATTTCTCAGTCCCAATCCCTAGTTCCTGGAAGAAATGCTTCAATATTTTTAGGCCACACTCTGAAGATCAAGATTTAAAAGCTGGGGGTTTCCTCCCCTCCTTGTTCAGCTCAGCTCGTAGCCCATCACCCAGGTTGGGACTCACAAACGTTTTGCCCAGGAAAAAGGAGAAGAGACAGTTCTACTACCAAGGTCCTTGGTGCTCTCTGAGCTTGCTTGTTTTCTTGCAGACATTTCATGACCCAAAATAAGGAACATCAGTGCTTTTTTTGTCATAGAACCCACCGGAACGGAGTTCCGGCACCAATTTTTTTTTACGGATATCATTTTCCAAGTTTTAAAAGTAACTTTTGAAAATGTGATGTTTGGTCCACCTGGACTTGAATTGCCCTGTTGAGCATAGCAGGTCTGCGGCAAGATTATTAAAAAGGTGCATGCAGGCTGCTTGTGTGTCGAGTCCAATGCGTGCGTACTTTGTCCGCGCTAGTTGTGATGGCGCTGCTCGGCTTGTGACTGGTTGTGTTGTCACGCGCCGAGTGCTTACTGCAGGCGGCGACCGTTATGTTTCTTTACAAAACTGACATGTGTAGGTGTGTGTACAGTGATCGACTATGTGCGAAAGGTAAATAATTTCTTTATTTTTTTAAAAAAAAAATCATTGAATTATTTTTTTTAAAATTTTTAGTGTAAAAGTAGACTGCAAATTTAAAAATGAAAAAAAAATATTAATTACTTCTCAACTACTGGTCCTGCTAAGAACTAAATATATATTTATTTTTTAATAAAAGATTAACAAGATGTGAGTTCCGGCACCTTTTTTTCTTACAAAAAAAAAAGCACTGAGTAACATCATCGGTGTTTTGGATAATGAAACATCTGCAAGAAAACAACCAAGCTCAGAGAGCACCAAAGACCCCCCTCATTTTAACCCTGAGTTACAAATATTCTTCTTTATTGGTTTTTCAGGTTGTGGAGACCTAAAAGGTTGGTGTACAATAAGAGTCACATACAGTGCTGAGCAAATGGGTAGAGTAATAAAAGCTTGGATTTCCTCGGAGTAGCACTCAACCGCCTGTGACATCATGAACATATCTATGTACTGTGGTTTCTCGGCAAGAGGACAGAAATAATTTGCTAGTGTCTTCAAGGATTTTTTTTTCCAATTTCCCAGATTAGCTTCCAGCCATGGAGTATTCTTTATATATATATATATATATATATATACCGGTATATATATATATATATATATATATATATATATATATATATATATATATATATATATATATATATATATATATACCGGTATATATATATATATATATATATATATATATATATATATATATATACCGGTATATATATATATATATATATATATATATATATATATATATATATATATATACCGCTATATATATTTGTTTTCGTAGATTTCGTATATATATATATGTGTGTGTGTGTGTGTGTGTATGTATGTATGTATATATGTATATGTATATATGTATATGTATATATATGTTAAATGTTTGTTAAGCATTCAGAATACACTTGCTTAGTCCCAGACACGGGACAAATCTTATTTCCTGTTTCAGCCTAGCCCAAGGCCATCTGCAGGCAGTAGCCACAGCAGTGGCAGCTCATATTTGTGTAAAAAATTTTTTTTTGGCTTGCTAACATATCGGTCTCCCTTTATTCTTTGTTAGCAAGCCAAAAAAAATTTACACATCAAAATCTTAGCAGGAACACATTTTTCTTTCTATATTTCCAGGGGAGCGATTCCCCATATGAAATGGTTTCCTTTTGCCTTCAAAACAAGTTCAAGGCAGAAAACACAATGCTGGGGTGCTACATTTCTACTTGTCCATCTTGCACCGGGGGCAATCGGCATAATGGGATTCAGTCCAGACAGTAGGGAATTAAACATCAAGTAGCCAGCTGCCGGAGAAGCATTAAATGGGAATTCAAGAGATAAGGGATTACCGCTGGATGGAAGAAGAACAAGCATAACTGCAGCACCTGAACATGGTAATTATGCGGCCAGATGCAGACACACGCGTTACGAAATCCAACAGGGGAATGAGAAAGCATGGATTTTGCTAAGAGGCCCGTTTCCATCAGGTTTAGAACAGAAGGCAGTGTTATCAAATCTTTCAGTGTCTGGTGTTTTCCTAAGCCGAGCTTGCCAAAAATATTGGGGAAAAAATATCAAACTTGAGTCTCCCATCCCATTCAAATTGCCGTGCCCGCAGCTGAATCGCCCTTCAGGGCTCAAGAGGGGCATTTGAAATTCCGACACAATTTGCAATCATACACAACGACCCGTGGGTCAACGCTGAAGTAGCCTCTCCTGAAGCTTCACTGCAATCAAAATATTTTAGAATTGAGTAGAGCGACAGGAAGAGAGGCTTCAAGCTATAAAAGCAAGGTTGATAACAGAGCCCCCTTATATGGAACGGTGGCAGGTCCTCCTTCATTAGAAATGATCGTCAAAAGATTACAGTTCTAAGCAAGAGGATGTTGTTAGACATGTCAATCACCAAATTGGGTTAATTAGGCCTTAATTCTCATCCAGCAGAGCAATTCCTAGTTGGTTCACAACAGCCTAAACCTCACTTGCGCGCTGCAATTCCACCTCAGTCCTGGGAATTTTTTATGGGAATGCTAAACTCCCGAGGGAATAAATCAGATTATTGATTGCTGCAGTTACTAAATTTACAACCCCCTAGCTCAGTGATGACGAACCTTTTAGAGACCGAATGCCCAAACTGCAACCCAAAACCCACTTATATATCGTCGGGTGCCGGGTGGCCGTGGCCCATTGGGTGGGTGTGGCCAATTGGGTGGGTGTGGCCCATTGGGTGGGCATGGCTGCGGTGGGCAGACTGGGTGGGACTAAAAAGTTCAATCAATCAATTCCAACCTTGCAAGATCTTTTTTCCCCCCCCGTGATAAGTTGAAATTGATTGATTGATTGAACCTTTTTTTTTTTTGCACATGGCAGCGCAGGCCAAAGCAAAAAAGTTTTATAAAACCCACCTGAAGACCTAGGACTGGGGCGACAGCGTGCGTGCCCACAGAGAGGGCTCTGCGTGCCACCTGTGGCACGCGTGCCATAGGTTCTCCACCACGGCTAGCTCATTTGCTGCCTAAACGGCATGCGGGGGGGGGGGCGAAAGCCATATTAAAACTCAACTGTGGAAACATTAACATGAAAATATTTATTCTAGCAGAGGAAAATAAAAGGCACCCATTCAAAAGTATAACAAATTCAGTTCATCGGTAAAGACCCTGTCTCTTCTTTTTTTCAACTTATTTAAAAAATGCAGGCTGTTATTTTTTAATAAATCACCAAAAAAGACAATATAAACAGTGCCAGCTGCGTTACTTCTACAGCTAGGTAAAAGAACCAAAAAGACTATCTTCTTAGTAGCCGTACTTATATACCTAACTAGACTGGGAGTAGGTGTGTGTGCAGGTATCTGTAAACACCTAGTGGGAAACCATTGAGTGAAGTTGCACTAGGGGTAGGCAACCTCGGCTCTTTTATGACTCATGGACTTCAACTCCCAGAATTCCTGAGCCATCATGGCTCAGCTTGGAAACCTCTCCCTTTCCCCTCAGCATGGCTGGCTCAGGAATTCTGGGAGTTGAAGTCCACGAGACATAAAAGAGCCGAGGTTGCCTACCCCTGCACTAGTCTCTCACAGTCTGACATATGGTTGAAAATGGGGAGGGGGGGCGGAAGTGAAGAGATCATTACTATTGTAGCAACTAGAACTAAGCTAGTAGGAGGGATAGAGGTCTTAAATTATGTTTCACAGGATGCCTTCCATCCAGTGATGGGATTCAGCTGGTTCAGTAGCTAATTTTTTTGTTGCCCAGGCCCAGAATGGACTTCCGGAAGTGGCATTCACACAGAGAACCGGTTGTTCACCTATTTGAATCCCACCACTGGGTTTTCATCTTATCTCCTGTGGTCCCTTGGGACAGTAGCTCGATAATTTCCATGGCAACTACCTACCTATCTTTCAAAAAGACACCTCCTGTGGCATGCTCCCCGCTAGCTTTGCTATAAGTGTTTAGTGTTTTCAATTCTGGGAGTTGAAGTCCACAAGTCATAAAAGGGCCAAGTTTGAAGACCCCTGGTGTACTACAATCGTATATGCCATGATTGCATAGCTGGGACTAGTAGTAAAAGGATTACTCAATCTCACAAGGAATAAACAAAATTAAACTTTGGGTGTGTTTTTTTAATGAACGGATAAGTCTGTAGAAAAATCCCCATCTTTAAATATTAAAATGCAGGCAATCAGTGTTGGAAAAATATAGTTTACAGAACTAATCTACTCAAAGGATATGGCAACTGCAAATGAACCCACCTAAAAATGCATCCAAGAGAACATAAAAAAAAAAACAAGAATTTTGGCAGACCACAAGAAGGCACTAAATTGCTGCCTATAAAAATTTCTTTAAGGAGACAAACACCAGAGATTAGCTGAAGGTGTACTTCAGATTGACAGCAAATACATCGCCTTAAATCAGGTAGAGGAATAAACGTGACTGTAACACAAAGAAAATAAAAATTAAACTTGGAGCAGTTTCTAGTGAGACCTTTATTCCCATCCAAGGACCAAACGCTTGAATCAGATTTTCCCTGTTTCAATTTACCCAGACTCCTTTGCATTTCTTAAAGTGCCCGAATTTAAATCAGGAATATAGGAGATCTTTTTCACTTTATCTCTCTGGGATTCTGCCTGTCTGATCGAATAGATAAAAGAAGGTTGAAAGTTAGTTAGATTTGCTTTTCTTTCTGGAGTTCAATGCAGAAAGAAGTATCAGTAAGGGGCACTCTCTGTTTTCCCCAAACAATTATGTACTTAAGTTTTAAATAATAATAATAATAATGATGATGATGATGATGATGATGATGATGATGAAGAAGAAGAAGAAGAAAAGAAGAAGAAGAAGAAGAAGAAGAAGAAGAAGAAGAAGAAGAAGAAGAAGAAGAAGAAGAAGAAGAAGAAGAAGAAGAAGAAGAAGAAGAAGAAGAAATTGGAAGGGACCTTGGAGGTCATCTAGTCCAACCCCCTGCTCAGGCAGGAAACCCTATACCATTTCAGACAAATGGCTGTCCAGTCTGTTCTTAAAAACTTCCAGTCTTGGAGCATTCACAGCTTCTGGAAGCAGGTTGTTCCATTGGTTAATTGTTCTAACTGTCAGGAAATTTCTCCTTAGTTCTAAGTTGCTTCTATCTTTGACTAGTTTCCATCCGTTGCTTCTTGTCCTGCCTTCAGGTGCTTTGGAGAATAGCTTGACTCTCTCTTCTTTGGGGCAGCCCCTGAGATATTGGAAGACTGCTATCATGTCACCCCTCACCCTTCTCTTCGTTAAACTACACATACCCAATTCCAGCAACCGTTCCCTATATGTTTTAGCCTCCAGTCCCCCAATTGTCTTTGTTTATTTATTGTTCCAACTTGGACACTGCCCCATTTCCAACACTAACTAATAAATTGAATAAACAGCTGTCATCAGGATTCCAAAAAGGATGGTACATGTGGAAAACTATCCTGGCCTTTATAAATGCAAGAAAATGATGCAAGTAAAAAAGTAGACAGGCATACTGATAATCATTCCTCCCACAGATCAATGCCATTTAATAGCCCGTTTTCCTCCTATAATCTAATCAGTTACCTGAGCTTGCAAAGATTGTGAAAGAACCCCTTTCCAGCTCTTTCAAGAAACATAACAAACTAGCCTTAAAAGGGCACAAAGCTTTGAAGATTTAGCTGGCTCTTTATGCAACCTGAAATCACACACACACACACACACACACACACACACACACACACACATAACCCCCCCACCTCCACCCCCAAAAGAAACACACCCTGGCTCCAACAGAAAAGTGGGTTATACTTGCTCTCTTCAGACAAAGCCTTGATCTCTTTCGCTCCAGTCTTTCATTTCTAAGCCAAGAATTCTTAATGTTTGCTTTTAGTTGTCCTTGGCATCTGGCACAGGGGTGGTTACATTGCAGTTGATTCTCAGTAGATGTGTGAGATCTTTCCACCTGGACTTGTTTTAAATTTCGATAGCGGCTAAAAAGTCCTTTGAAAGCAGAGACAAGTTTTATCAATAATGCATTGCTTCAACTTTTAGGTGGACGCACCTGTTTCCAAGCAATGATGAAGCCAATTTCTACATTTGGCCTTTTTTCTTGCAAACCCACTTAGGCAATAATCAATTCTCAAAGTTCCAGAGCAGGGGTCTTCAAACATGGCCCTTTTATGACTTGTGAACTTCAACTCCCAGAATTCCTCAGCCAAATCTTTTTTTTTTAACAATGTAAGGTATGGAAGTTGCGGGGAAAATGCAGGCAGCTGTTTATTGAAGCGCCCATGGAAGATACTAAATATTGTACAGATTTTCTAAGCATTTTGTTTTCTGAACTGTACAGAAAATCCTTCAAATGAGTTTGACCAGCCCTTGTGCATGAAACAGTTTCACTGTACCATCTTTTCTGTATTTGCATTTAGATCTGTTTTTCATTGACGCAAAAGACAACCTCTTTACTATTTGGAGGTTTAGTATGAGAAATTGGCACAGAAAAGGTGAGAAATGAAAAGAAACTCAGCAAATTGAATGTCTGGCAGCTGAGGTTACAGCAATCCTTTGGTAAAGTCACCCTTAAATGTCTCACAAAGACAAAAGAGGAACCATAATTTGCCAGAGATAATTATAGAAAATGTGTAAGAAGATTCTCAGTCATCCAAGTCATGGTTGTCCCAAAGATGCTTTTTCAAAAGGCAACTGGACTTTGTTTTTCCTTGAAAATAAGAATAGAATAGAATAGAATAGAATAGAATGGAATGGAATGGAATGGAATGGAATGGAATGGAATGGAATGGAATGGAATGGAATGGAATGGAATAGAATGGAATAGAATGGAATGGGATGGGATGGGATGGGATGGGATGGGATGGGATGGGATGGGATGGGATGGGATGGGATAGAATAGAATAGAATAGAATAGAATAGAATAGAATAGAATAGAATAGAATAGAATAGAATAGAATAGAATAGAATAGAATAGAATAGAATAGAATAGAATAGAACAGAATAGAATAGAATAGCAGAGTTGGAAGGGACTTTGGAGGTCATCTAGTCCAACCCCCTGCCCAGGCAGGAAACACTATACCATTTCAGACAAATGGTTGTCCAATCTCTTCTTAAAAACATCCAGACATTTCACTTCTCAACCAAGACGCTTCAGAAATGAAGCAAAAGATCTTCAAGAAAATACCTACAGAAAAGACTGTGTTGTTATATACCGACCACTGGCATTTTTGTGATATTCCCATGATGGTTAACGTGATGCTTTTCATAATCAACTAAGAGAATTTTTTTCTGCCACCTGTAAAAGGCAGCAACACTTTTACATGTTCAAAGGTGGAAATAGCCATAATGGGAAAACATCCATCCAACATGTCTGGAGTTGGCAGAGATGGTGACATTGACTGGTTTGATTAAAGAAAAGATTTTGACTAATTAAATTTCGATCTGGAAACCCCATTTGGGTTTTTGGGGAGAAAATGAAATGAAATGCTGATTGAGATGTGTCAGTTAGAATTCTAGAATTCTAGAAATAATGTAGACAAATGTTAACCTTACAGTAAGAGTTTGGTTTTTTTTTTAAAAAAAACATATCTGTACTAAAGAAAATCAGAAGGCTTTAAAGATACAATTTCAAGATAAAGTTATTAAAAAAATAAGAGCATTTAACTCTTCAGAACTTAAGCACATTTTACACATTATCTTTCTATATATATATTTACCATCTGTCTTACTTATATTAGCTGTCCAGGTCTACTTTCACCAAATTATCCAAACACCCCCAAATAAATCACCTTTGGATAAAAACAATTTAAAAGAAGAGTGAGGATTGATCATCCTCAAGAAAGCTTTCTTATTTTTTTCAAAAATCCACAGGTGAGGTTTTTTTTTTAAAAAAAAAAACTTCTCCGAGTTAGTAGAAGCCAATTAATTTACACAGCGTGCCTAATCTGATGAAACATTTCCAATTTTTGAGATACCGTCTTCCTCACATTCCTCTGAACCAGAAATTGAAGTAAAATATTACTGACATCAAAGTGCACCTGTTCACATGCAGAGATGTTAATGAGGGCCTAACGTGACATTTCCTTTATGTTTCCTTACCTGCTGGAAACTTAATAATAATAATAATAAGTTGGAAGGGACCTTGGAGGTCATCTAGTCCAACCCCCTGCTCAGGCAGGAAACCCTATACCATTTCAGGCAAATGGCTGTCCAGTCTCTTCTTAAAACTTGACGGACTGGACATGGAGTTTCCTCGATACCATTATGCTGCTGTCTTCTCATGAGATATTTTGTTGACTTTCCCATCTAACTTTCACCTTGGAATTTCCTAGTGGTTCTCTATCAAAAAACTACCTCGGTTTGATGCAGTTTAGCCTTCTGTGATCAGAGTCAGTCAAGGGATTTCTGCTCATTATCTCTTGTCCCCGATTTGTAGTCCAAAGAGGCAGAGGACCAGAGAACACAGTAATTCTGTTGGGTTTTGGGACCAGTCATGGGGGGATGGGGAGGGTCTTTCTGAGACAGGAAGGGTATAAAATACTTTTAAGTAAACAGCTACTTTCTTGTCTGTTGTCAGTACAGTACAGGTTCACAAAGGCCACAATGGTTTATCTGACTCTCAAATCCTAAATGCTGGAAATGTATAAGACACGATACAAAGACAAACCCTTTAGTTTCTTTGCAAATACTACACCAAAAAAAAAGGAAAGTAGAATTTAGTAATAATTCTCCTCCGATATACTTACCAGTGGAGATGTTCACACGAAGATGGATCTCCTATCAATCTAACCTGTCCTAAGATTTCCAATCTCTGCGTAAGTTTTTCACATTGCAGTTAGCTGCTCCTAACTGCAACCGATTCCATAGCAACTTTGTACAAGTAGGATCAGGGAACACAAACCGCAGGTGTGTTAACGAGAGGCAGCAAGGCACTTTTCTAACTATGCATCTTTTTTAAAAAATATACCAGAGGGTTTTTTTGTTTTTTTTTTTTAAAGTAAGTAAGATTGGGCAGTAAAATATGAAGAGTAAGGGAGTTAGTAACAGCGGCTTCAACTGTCACTGCACTTTAGGCCCCTCTTTTTTTAAAAAAAAGTCATAGAAGAATATAACTAAGGTTCATGGCATTTCTTGATATTGCTGTGTGGTGAATATAAAGCTAAGCCCAGCCCTAGTGATTTCACAGACACACCCTTGCAGTTTTCTTTGCGTGATATGATTTCACATCGATCAAAGGTGTCCAGTCTTGGCAAATGTAAGATTTGTGGACTTCAGCTCCCAGGATTCCTCAGCCAGCTGGGAATTCTGGGAGTTGAAGTCCACAAAGTCTTAAAAGTTTCTAAGGTTGGACACCCTGATTGTCTAATCTGGCTGAAAGGCATCCATCCCGTTGGGACCCCATTGTTGAAAGAAAAATCTTCATCAGGGTTTAGTCCAAGCTGGGAATAAACAAACACGGAGACTGCTTTAGAAAGAAGGTTGTAGTTTATTGAAGAGCAGAGCCAGACAGAAATGTGGCCCTGGAAAAAGTGACCACATGGAGCAAGAGCGATGGGCTTTTTTATACCTTCTGGGGCTCTCGAGGTTGTTTCCTGTTCCTGTTTGAGGCTTTGTATTTCCTGTGGCATGAACTTTGACCTGAGTCTGAATGTGCCTTTCTGATATTCTGATGGTGGTGGGTTAATCCTATTATGTCCCATAGATCATATCCTGCTTCCCTGGGGATGTGGCTGATGAGTGTTGGATTTTTGGTGTGAGGGATTGTTGATTCTAGGGATCTTTGTCTTTCTAATCCCATCAGCTTCCTGACTCCGGTCTTCCTGGCAAGATTATCACATCTGCATTTCTGCAGACCTGGTTTGTGTTTGGGGCAGAGAGACTTCGAGGGGGGGGAGGTTCTGCCTTTAAGATCCTTTGGGGAAATATAATATTCTGCCTTTTAATATTCCCAAAATATTTCTTTCTCTGGATTCTTCCCACACCACCTAAATACTAACTAGATCCAACTTTGTTTAGCTTTTTGAAATCAGCCAGGGTGAATTTAGCACTGTCCCTTCCAGACTATTCTTCCAAAGGAAACTAGATTGCGAGAGCTTACAAATTCTTCGAACTTTTATTGTGTAATCCCTGAATGTTAGACTAATTCAGATGTCACAGTCTCTCGCTGGGCATTCCTTTACTTTCTTATCAACCCCTTCCATCTGGAAGTATCCGGATCAAGCCCCCCCCCCTATCCGACTAAACACTTGCAATGAAAATACCTGGGTTTAATCAAGGCAAGATTGGAAGTCACCATAGCATGGAAATGTTATGGAAAGATTTAACCATCATCCATTCTGGCCTCCAAGACAGACAAGGCAACAGAGCCGCAGAAAACAAGTTTAGAAGGGTTAAGATCCCAAACGAAACCATTCAGTTAAAAAAGGATTTTAGAGTGAAGCTGAAGCCATTAAAAAAAAAACCAAAACCACTAGATCACCTCAACTGTAAAATAAATAAAAAAATTCAGTATTGGAGCGCTAGAGTTGTCCTGCCCAAAATTTGGCTACCAATATTTTTAGTAGCTTTTTCAGACGAGACTGCATTTCTCTGAATGCGTTTGTATTGTTTTGTTTGGCTGCAGTATCATTGGCTCTTAGCTCCTGAGAGAAAAAATGTGTTATAAACCAGAAGTCCCCAACCTTTTGGGCACCCATGCATGGATGGGGCTTTGCTTGTTTGTGCAGACCGGTTGCTGGCATGCCGCGGCCCGGTACTGGTCCACAGACTGGAGGCTGGGGACACATTATAAACCAGTCATCAACCTATTGTCTACAACAGAATACTGGCTTTGTTTTCCTAGCAGCCACCTCCTTCCATCAGAATAGAGCTGGCAGGGACCGTCGAGGTCATCTAGTCCAACCCCCTGATCAAACAGGAGATACCATTTCGGACAATTGGTTGTCCAGTCTTCTTAAAAACTTCCAGTGTTGGAGCATTCACCGCTTCTGGAGGCAGGTTGTTCCACTGGTTAATTGTTCTCACTGTTAGGAAGTTTCTCCTTAGTTCTAGGTTGCTTCTCGCCTTGATTAATTCCCATCTATTGTTTCTTCTCTTGCCTTCTGGTGTTTTGGAAAATAAGTTGACACACACCCCCTCCTCTTTGTGGCAGCCCCTCAAATACTGGAATACTTCTATCATGTCACCCCCAGTCCCTCTTTTCTCTAGACTAGCCAAACCCAAGTCCTGTAGCCGTTCTTCATATCCTTTTAGCTAATAAAGTCAGTTAATAGGGATAGTCACTTTTCACTAGCTCCCATTATCCATAATTTATTCATTAACGACAAAAAAAACAGATGTGATTTTGTAATCACCCTTCGATGTACACCACCACAATGTGAGTGCCTCCAATGGACATTGGAATAAAAAAATAATAATAATCCCTTTCAGACTTCTGCACTCTGCACTTTTGTACAAAACCCCACTATTCTGCCATCCATCTAAATGGAAAACAGCACATTTTTCCATTTAAATGGGCTCAGCAAAGTACCACTAATTGTAAAAGCTTGTGATGTTTCTAAATTGGAGAGCCGAAACCACTCATCTTCTCCGAATGAATAAATGAAATTATTCCCAGGCCCATTAAACATCTGGTTTTATATCCTTATCGCTTGATGGGGTAACTCAGGGGTCTTCAAACCTGGCCCTTTTATGACTTGTGGACTTCAACTCCCAGAATTCCTCAGCCAGCATGGCTCAGCTTGGAAACCTCTCACTTTTCCCTCAGCGTGCCTGGCTGAGGAATTCTGGGAGTTGAAGTCCACGAGTCATAAAAAGCCCAGGTTTGAAGACCCCTGCCTTAGCAGAACCTTTTTTAAAAACAAAAAAAAATTACAGGTAGGCCTCTACTTACAACAGATCATTCAGTGACCATTTGAAGTTACAATGGCACTGAAAAAAGTGACTTATGACCATTTTTCACACTTAACGACCACGGTCGCTTGACCAAAATTCAGACACCTGGCAATTGACTCACACTTACGACGGTTGCTGTATCCCAGTGATCCCCTTTTGCAACCTTCTGGCAAGCTACGTCAAGGGATAAGTCAGGTTCACTTGTTACTAACTGCGGTGAATCCCTTTAACAACCGGGGCAAGGAAAGGTCATAAAATGGGGCAAAATTCACCTAACAACTGTCTCATTTAGCCACAGAAATTTGGGGGTCCATTGTGCTTGTAATTCAAGGGCTACCTGTATTTGGGGGTTTTGTTGTTGTTGTTGTTGTTGTTTTGGCAATGTCTCTAAGCAAAAAGCATGCTAGTTTACATACAAGTGTGAGAGCTCACACAATGTGCCAAGCCAGAATTAAGGAAATACACACTGCCACCTTGTGGTGAAGCAGTGGATGAGCACTCTTCTCAAATCGGTCCTATAAAATTAGGAAAATAGCCTTTACCTTAGGCCTGATGCTTCTGGCTAACACTAAAATAGGGCCAGTTTCGGCTCAATAGTTGACTCTCAGCATGCTCCTAAGAATCAGAATCCAATCTTAGTAATTTTGAAGTGTGCTTAAGCAACTTCAGTTGCCTCTCAAAGGTCTCTGCCATCCCCACCGTCAGGGATGGAGAGAGAGAGACTTGATCAAACTGTTTTGTGTTTTTTTCTGAAGTTCAGCAGAACGTTAGACATAAAAGCTGGCAGAGAACTCGGTCAAACGAAGTGTTTTTCCAACACCACCTCCGATCCCCTTCTCAATAACGAAGGGGTCGCGTTATCCCTTTTCGTCAATAGCTAATATCCTAATTATCATTTTTTTAATCCCACTTATATCCTGCCCTTCTCCGAAGACTCAGGGCGGCTTACAATCTAAGAAGCACAAACCAATGTGCTTAGCAATAGCCTTCATTCTATGTATATACCTGCTTATTAGGGCTTTCGGCCCCCGCCCCCAAACGGCATTATTACAAAGTCAGCTTAATTGCCCCCAACAATCTGGGTCCTCATTTTACCTACCTCGGAAGGATGGAAGGCTGAGTCAACCTTGAGCCTGGTGGGACTCAAACCTGCACTAATTGCAGGCAGCTGGTGCTACTTAAGGAGGCATTAGCCCACTGCTCCACCAAGGCTCTTTTCACATGTCGTTTGTAGATGTTTGGCCACCTAATGAGAAGGAAGGACTCACTGGAGAAGAGCCTCATGCTGGGAAAGGTGGAGGGCAATAGAAGAAGGGGACGACAGAGAATGAGGTGGCTGGATGGAGTCATCGAAGCAGTAGGCGTAACCTTAAATGGACTCCAGATGGTAGCGGACAGGAAGGCCTGGAGGAACGTGGACCATGGGGTCGTGATGGGTCGGACACGACTTTGCAACTAACAAAATTCAACATCAAGATTGAACGAAGGAGGAATTTTCTGTCAGTGAGACTTGCCTCCAGACGTTATGGGTGCTCCAACACTGGAGGTTTTTAAGAAGAGACTGGACAACCATTTGTCTGAAATGGTGTAGGGCAGGGGTAGGCAACCTCGGCTCTTTTATGACTCATGGACTTCAACTCCCAGAATTCCTGAGTCAGCTGACTCAGGAATTCTGGGAGTTGAAGTCCATGAGTCATAAAAGAGCCGAGGTTGCCTACCCCTGGTGTAGGGTTTCCAGAGCAGGGGGTTGGACTAGAAGACCTCCGAGGTCCCTTCCAGCTCTATTCTAATAAAATAAAAATAATAAAAGGATCTTTTTAGACAAAGGAGCATGTAGGCGATACTCCTTTGTCTAAAAAAGATCCTGTTATTTTTGCTTAGAATCTTAGAATAGAGCTGGAAGGGACCTCGGAGGTCTTCTAGTCCAACCCCATTCAAGCAGGAGACCCTATAATTAATACCTGAATGGGAGACCATAAGGAAATCTTGGGAGTATACATTAAAAGTGAAAAAATTTAAAAACATCCAAGGCAACGCTAATTCACTTCTACTGTGATGTGAAAAAAATGACACGTGGACAGCTTGCCTTTCGGGGGGAATTCATGCCTATTCTTCTTCAGAGAAGAATCCAGAAACTAAAAATGTAGACCTAGTATAAGAAAAATGTGTTATCAAGAATAAACCACATTTAGTGTGGAAAGAGTGAAAAGAAACCAGGTAAGAGAATCAGGATTAAGCAAATCAAAGCAGTAACTGTTATTAAAAAAAAAATTAAAAAGCCGTGCAGAACAATAAAATGGGAGGGTAACTGTTATTAAAAAAAAAATTAAAAAGCCGTGCAGAATAAAATGGGAGGGAAAGACCGGACTGTCTACAACAGGGGTCTTCAAACTTGTGTCCTTTGATGACTTGTGGACTTCAACTCCCAGAATTCCTCAGCCAGCACGCCTGGCTGAGGAATTCTGGGAGTTGAAGTCCACAAGTCATCAAAGGACACAAGTTTGAAGACCCCTGGTCTACAATATTCCCAGTTCCGTAGAAGCCATGATGTCAATACGTTCTTGCATAGACGTTGAGAGCTTTTATTACAGATAGTCCTCCACTTACAACTGAGCCCAACATTTCCGTTGCTGAACCAGGCAGTTATGTGAGTTGAGCCTCATTTTATGCCCTCTTTTGCCACAGTGAAGTGAATCGCTGCCGTTGCTGCAAATCAGGTGGCTGATGAGTCAGCCTGGCTTCCCCCATTGACGTTGCTTGTGGGAAGCCAGCTGCTGATCACATGACCCCAGGACAGTACAACTGTCGTAAGTACATGCCAGTTGCCAACTGCCCATAATTCTGATCACATGACCGTGGAGAGGCCGCAACGGTCATGTGAAAAACTGGTTATGAGTCACTTTGTTCAGTGCCATCGTTAACTTAAATGAATGGTTAATAAGTTGAGGACTAACGGCATGTCTTTCCAATTACTGCATCGTTTACTGAAATGCAGAATCCTTCCATTCACAGAAGTCCTTTAAGATGATCAAGCCTCCTGAAATCTCAGCGTATGTTTCCCCAAATTAAATTACCATCGCATTCATTCTCTTAAGAACTGCCAGAACTCATGGCATTATTTTATTTTTATTTTTTTAAAAAAAGTACCTGAATTCAAACTTCAGCCCACGCTATTTAATATAAAGCTAACTGCACTGGTTTTCAATGAAATTAAAAGCAATTCTTTTTTTTTCTTATTTAATAAATAATATCAAAAAGTGAACTAGTTCATATTTACAATATAGGAATAAAAACAATTTTGTCTAAGGTCTGCATTTTTTTTTTCTTTACATGTGTGACGAAAGTTTCGGGATCCAGTTTGCCGAAGTCCAGATCTTCGTGAATGTTCTTGATTTCTGGCCTGGATTTATTTGTCTTTCTTCTGCTTTTGCACCTGGATTGGTTTGTTCCCAGTCAGGAAAATGCAACTGGCTCCTTGTACGGAAAAACGCATCAACATTTCAACAAGTTTGTGATCATTGAGTAACAGAACATTTAACTCATTCTTCACAAAGCTCAGTGAATCTTTTTTTTTTCCTTTAAAAACAATCAAGTATCCAATGTGCTAATTACACACTGTACATGTGACCACACACATCTTGTTTACATTTCATCTTTGTTCCTGCAAACTGCTCACGTTGCAGACTTTTTTAAATTTATTTATTTATTTATTTATTTATTTATTTATTTATTTATTTATTTATTGACGAAAAGGATCACCGAGAGCAGATTTGTTTTTTTGTATAAAAATGACGGTGAAGACTTCTTCAGCCTTCTTATTGCTACGAAACTTTACAGGTGCGTCGTTTGCAAAATCAAACTTTTTTTTTTTTTAAAAGGACTGAATGACCATGTACACAGACGAACACCAGAAATAGGTAATAACTAGAGCCTGCGCGTCACGGCAAATGAGGAGTTGCTTCTTAACTTCCCTGTTACGTTAAGGTTGCTTGGAAGTAGGATCCTACTGAGTTTCAGCCGGACCTACTGTCATTTGTATTTCAGCCTATGTACCTATAGAAGCATACACACGGACACACCCACTACTATCTACGTGGAAAAACTCCAGTAAGATGTCACAGTCCTTTTTTCACGCCTGGAGCTCCACAGAGTAGCTGCATGCCCACCAAATCAGACAGCAGCCAACTGAACAGAAAGTTTTGTCGGGGTAGTAGCTATCCATAGCAGCTTATCCCCACGCCTGCTTGGCCAAAACAGCTACCATTCCCAGGATGAAGAAGGGAGGGTTACCAGCAAAAACCAACCTTTGTTTGTTTCCAAGAGCGCGCGTGGAAGTCTAAAATAGTAATAAAATCACTGTGAATGTCTCCCTTTACACTGCAGGTGAATGCTGCCGAGTTAGCACTCAAGAGAGGTGGCTACAGATGTTCGCCTTCCCCTTTACACCCAGACGCAGGCATCTATTATTACTGGAAACATGTTGGAGGGCCCAGACACAAAGTGGAAGCAGTTATTCCTACTGGACTTTCAATGGAACAGAAAAAAAAAATGTTTCACAGCTGGGGGGGGGGAACGGAACCCTGAAACTTATTTCTGACACACAGCTGCCACTCAACCCTACATTTACAACGATTGCAGAAAAAGCAAGGTTAAAACCAACCAACCAGCAAAAAGAAACTGGGATGCAAAGAAGTACAGAATTCTGAATGCCGTCCTATAAAGTAGCTTTCCAAAAGCGGAAGTAAAAACAGCAAGATTACTCCTTGAAACGGATTGTCTCATTCTGTCGATGAAAGGCTACCCTAAAGCTCTTTGGTCCAAATTGGACTTGGGCTGAAATACTATTAAAAGGATGCTTATTAGAAGGGGGCCGCGGGACAACTGGCGGGAATCTTGGAAACCTTGAGGAGTAGAGGCAATCGACTGGAAAATACAGCCATTTCTTAAAATGTAGCTGCGACGCTCACAACTTAACCCTTCCCAGACAGAACAAAGCAAGCTCGCTGGTTTATGAAGAAAAGCACGTTTTTCAACGGTCCAAATCAATTATCCTCTCCGTTGACAATGGAAGCAAGTAGGTGGTTCGATTCAAGGGTCACACAACCCAGGCAGGACTTGTTATAAGGTGTGTGTGTGCGGGGGTGTGTGTGTAAGACTCTTGAGCCCCAGTAGGAAAAAGTGGAGTCTCTTCCTCAGACACGTGGTGTCATCATGGGCTAGTAACTACAAGAAAAACAGGACTGAATGGGTGCCGTAAAAATCGACCGCTGGATTCCAAGCAGGAAGTTAAGAGTTAGTTAAGAGAACAGAGGATGGCAGTTTTATTCGTGTTACAAATAATGGTGGGAAACAAATGCAACGGTGAACCCATTTCAGGTCGCCGTTCTAGGAACTGAATACTTCAATGACGTGAAAATGCAGCTGATAAAGAGATAAAGACTCAGAAAGTAGAAACTAGACCGCATGAGTTCTTCTCAAGAGCAGTGAGGCCCAGGAGGCTCTTCCCGAATCTACAACATCACAAAAGATCATTATTCCTCCAGCCCGTGAATCCGTCAGAGCTGAGGTTAAAAGATGCGGCTGCGAAAAATACACTCATTCTCCTTCCGCCCTCTCCAAATGCTCTCATAGAGATTGCTACAGGTAGATGAGTAAGGGGGGGGGGGAAATTAAGCTTGTCTGTCTTCTACCAGAGTCCTTTAGAGATGCAAGTGCCAAATATATTCTGCTCAACCAGGGCTGACCGAAATGAAACAGGTCAGCTGGCAAGCAATTTGGAAAGAGGCTAACGCTTGAGCGAGGGTGAAGAGGTCTCAAAAGTTTGCCGGAACTTGTGAAGGGCCGAAAGGCTGACAGCGGTTCTAATCAATTCTGTGCGAGACAATGCGGTTCCTTAAGACTAAAGGAAAACCCAGCACGCTATCCGTTTTTGATGCTCAAAACCGTTGGCCAAAGGCTGTAGCCTAGTCCATAGAAAGTGCAGCATCCTACTCTGTGGAACTCTTAACGCGCGCGCACTGCCCAGGGATTTCCTGTGTACATCACAACAAAACAACAATGAAACGTGGGGGGGAGGAAACAGGGAGGGTCCTGAACAAATGCTATCGAAGGAGGTTATGCACGTGATAAGGCCACAATAAATCTTTGCCTTTGGTCGTTGCAAAGAAGGAGATGAGGCAAGGTAGAAATCGGTTATTATTATTATTATATTAAGAACCAAAAATTATTAAGAACGAACATGTTATTTGGAAATGAAAAAAACAGCAGGCAGGCAGGGAAGTCTGTGTTGGAAATAAAAGCCTATTTTTTTTTCAACCACGGCACTGAATTGACCAACTGTGCTTAGCAGCTGCAAGTCATCAACCAAACAGCCTTTAAATGGGAGAAGAACCAAAGTAACAGCAGTAAATTAAAAC